>NW_026612101.1:0-51867 GCF_029931775.1 Euleptes europaea
ATTCCAGTTCCAGGGGCTGTCATTCCACTCTGGGAGCTGTCATTCTGATCCCAGAGCATTTTATCTGGGCCTCGGGAACATCATTCTACTCCCATGGACTGTCATTACACCCTGGAGGCTGTCATTCCAGGCAGGTTTCCTGTAATCTGTTCCACATTTGTGACTGTAATGTATTTCAATGGAGCCTTTGCAAGTCAGTTGGCATTCCTTGCTCACATTACATCCAATGGGCCTTCAGACCTTAATTTTCCCCAATAGGCACTTCTCTCATTCGTTCTAGTACATCCCCATAACTGCAGACAAAAAGAAATGCGGGGGAGGGGGGTCTGCAAAAAATGCCATTTTTACTTTGTGAAAGAAAATGAACAGGCCACAATGACAAAGGATGGCAAATGCAGTTTTCAGTGGAAAGGTTAGAATTTTTTATTGTCAGTCTGTCACCGTAATAGTAGGAAAATACGGACAGGTTTTGTTGTTGTTTAATGTCATGGCTGGCTGGAGCTCTCCTGCTAGGCTGCTACTTGACTACCGTTTTAGGAATGAATGGAGAGAACTGAGTCTGCATCAAGAGGGTGCCTGTAAAATTGACCCCTTTGGTTCAATTCGCTTGAAACTTGGGGGAGGGGTGTCTTTATATTAGAGGGAGGAGTATGTTCAGTATAAATGAGGTGTGTTGTTTTTATAAAAACCTGCCCCAGACCCTCATATACTTTCCCCATTGAAAATAATGGGCCTGAACTCCAGAACCACACAGATCTGAATCCTGAATCAGTAATGTACTACCTGAAAATAAGCAATCACAGCCCCACCCCTGAAGCCCAGATCCAAAGTTATAATGAATTTTTTCTTAGTGCACACCCTTACTTTCTAACTGTAAGGCAGTACTTCTTGTAGCTGTGAAAAAACATAACAACAATGTTAATAGGGTTGCCAGTCTCCAGGTGGTGGCTGGAGATCTCTCAGAATTAAGGTGGGCGGAAGCCAACACTGTCAACAGAAAACAGCTGCCTAAGCCCTGGATGGGGCAGGTGCAAGTGGCAGCAAGAGCTTGGTCTTCTTCTCCCCTCCCCCGGGGGCAGAGTTGTGGATGGTTGGGGCCCTGTGCAGCTGCCCCTACTGCTCATTGGCTAGGACCACACCTGCCCAGGCTGTGTCTGTACAGCCAGGCCGGGGTGACTTAATCTGCCCACGTTTCAGTTTGATCAGTTTACTTCCCCTTCCTGTGGGGTGGCCGGAACATGGAATTCTGTTGAATAGGTTTGCAGAGAAGGAGCTGAAGCAGCCCCCCCCCCCTTTAAGAAGGATGGTCAAAAAGAAATGCAGGACATGTGGTTTATTTCCTAAATAAAAGAGCAAATTCTATATAACCTTTCTTGAAAGCTCATTGTTGTGTATTCTGTTTTTAAAGGCCTCTCTTGAGAATATTTTCTGTTTTATTATTCCCACAGTCTCACCCAAGTAATTAAATAAAAATCTACTTTCCTACAACTAAAGCCATTTCCAAGTATTGGCCCATTTGTGGCCATGGGCACAGCTGCTCTTTGTGAGGACCCTGGAGGTAGTTGAGACCCCATTACCGTATTCCTCATCTGTCTTCTCAAAGCTAAGCATGATCAGCCTGTTCGTATTTTACTGAAGGCTTGCTTTGAACATTTTATCTTGCTCTCTCTCTCCTCCAAGGGCTTTTTGATTGATCCAGTTCTTCATTGTTGTGTTTTGGGCTTTTAGTTCCGGCCTGTCCATTTCGCAGGGGAGAGTGGCTTAAGGGCCCCTTCGCTCATTGCGTTTTTTAGCTGTAAACTTTTTTTAAAAAAACTTAAAGTATGCACGTGACATGTGTGTATGTTTGTCAGAGAATGTGGTATTTAACTGTCATAGTTGTTACTACTACTACTGCTACCACCACCTTTGCAGGAGAAACCACCATCCCTGGCCCCGTTTTAGTAATGTATGATCTGTATGCATTTATATTTAGTGAAATCTATGATTATATAAAGCATTGTATCCAAAGACTGTTTCTCAACATCTTACATGTTTCCCCTCAATACACCACCAACAAAAAAAAAGCCACCAATTGGCTAGTACCGTCTTCTGTATTTGCTCATGCGGGAAGAGTTTGGCTCTAGGGTCATTGAATTCCTGGAGTGCAGTTGTTACAGCAACCATATAAAAAGATGGGTAGCTGGAGCTCTGAAGGAAGTTCACTAGATAATATAATTTTACCTCAGTCAGAAATGTACAGTACTGAACCTGGACATTTCCTTAATGTTCATATGGTTTTAAGAAGGGGGAAGATCTTGAATCAACAATATCAAGTGACATTTGTGGTTCTCATAGCTGCAAATGTCTAAGACTCTTACTTTTTTAAAAAAGGTGATAGAGGTTAGAAAAAAACCTCAGGTTACCACGAATTTAGGACATTGAACACACATGAAGCTGCCTTATACTGATCAGACCCTTGGTCCATCAAAGTCAGTATTGTCTACTCAGACCGACAGTGGCTCTCCAGGGTCACAGGTAGAGGTCTTTCACATCATCTACTTGCCTGGTTCCTTTAACTGGAGATTGAACCTGGGACCTTCTGAATGTCAAGCAGGTGCTCTACCACTGAGCCACCACCAGGCTAATACCAATTTAAAGCATTTAAAATAATGATCAAAGCCTCACCAGAAGGCCAATTATTGCAGTTTGCCAGAGTAATTATTCAGCAGGACACTGCAGATGATCCCAATCCTTCCCTGTAGCTGGTTCTGATGTTTCAGCTTGTCTTGAAGGTTGATTCAGGTGCTGTTCTCATATACATGAAGCCGCCTTACACTGAATCAGACCATTGGTCCATCAAGGTCAGTATTTTCTACTATGACTGACAGTGGCTCTTCAGGATCTCAGGCAGAATTCTTTCACATCGCCTACTGCCTGGTCCTTTTAACTGAAGATGGTGAGGATTGAACCTGGGACCTTCTGCATGCTGAGCAGAGGCTCTTCCACTGAGTCACAGCCATAGCCCCCTGGTTAGAGTTTGTATTAGCAGTCCCAATTGGGGGAGCTCTTTCAGAAGCATATGGCTGTGTTTTAGAAGCGGGGGGGGGGGTACAATAGCTTGGCATCTTCCTATGGAGATCTGAGCCGCCATCCGTCTTTTGTTGTGTGATCGATTCGGTCAGCTAAAGAAAGGCTGATCAATAAGAGCCTAAGAAGCAGAGCAAGAGAGAGAGGGGGGGAGAGACTGAAGATTGAAAGAGAAACAACAAAAAATGCCAAAGGAGAGAAACCCACGGCCTTAATGGCACCCTTTCAGCAAGAATGGAAAGTTTTATTATCTGTCTTTTAAAAATAGTATGCTAAAATAATCATATGAGAAAAAGAACTGAAAATTTAATTACTGTAGAGCTGCACCATGTAATTATTAATTACCTAGGGCAAAAAAAATAACTTATTGATTAGGGCCAGTTGCTAATTATCCACAGTGGAATGCAGTGTTTGTCAGGAGGATAATATGTCGCAGAGCTGGTGGCCCTTAAGCTTGGAGCAGGGCCCCAGTTGGAGCGTCTCAGCAAGTCATGCCAGCAGTTGTGGGCCAGGGCTGGGCAAACACTAAAGAGAGCATTGCGTAGGACTCCACTTCCTCTAGAACGGCATTTCAAAATATTCTCCTCAGTGGGATGAGCACAAATAGAACATTCCTTCTATTTATTTTTAGATTATATCAGCTGGTCTTGTCTTTACATATAGTGATTCCAAATGTGGTACCACATACAGTGATACCCAACATATAGTGATACCAATGGCATTAAGGCATGTGTTTCCTGCTGACCACTTTCTCCTCCTCCAAAGTATCTCTTCCTCAAAGCAAGACACTTGTCCTGGCTTTCCTTAATCTCTTTGGTGCAGAAAGTATTTCAGAAGCCCCAGGAAGCATCACCTTTGTGAGTACCATTCACAAACAGCTGCCTTCATTGCAAGATGATGCTGAACTTAGAATCTCCCATTATTTTTTAGTTGACCCAGTGCCACATGGCAGCAATTCTGTGGTTTGCCATGCCCCCGTGTAGGGTCGCCAGTCATACCTGGCACCCAGGCTGGCGACTTGGGGAGGATACAAGTTCTTTGGCATTGCTCTGATGCTTGATGTCACTTCTGGCATTAAACCACAGGTGAGGCATTCTCATGCTGGGGCAATGCTCTAGGATTCACTCAAAACTCCCATCTTTTAACCATAGAGTGGTCAGGGTGAATCATAGAGCGTTGTGCCAATGTGATGACATCACTTCTGGTTTGCACAAGAAGTGATATTGTGTGTTGGCTTGATGCCGAATTCTACACCCCCCCCCCCCGCATTTCCCCAGCCAGCCTGTCAAGCACTGGCAAGGAATGGGGGGCCTGAGCCAGCAGGTCTCCTGCAAGAGGCATTGCGGTGATGCCTACTGACTGTTTTAAAAATTCCAGAAGCGCCTACAGGTTCATCAAGGTTAGGGTCTCCTGATAGAGAAGTTTCCTGCTCTTAACCTCTTTTTCATGCTTATTCAACATTGTTTGCTGGCAACTCCTGTAGCCCAGGAGACACCTACACTTTTCTTAATGCTGTAGTTCCTGTTCTTATGCTTTTTCAGCATTGGGATATAATCAAGGCTGGCTAAACCCAATACACTTGATTGCCTGGGGTGGCAGAATTCTGTGGGTTCCAGGCAAATTAGGAATTCCCTCCAATCTGCCTTGTGTGTGAAGTGCCACCAAGTTGCAGCCGACTTATGGCGATCCTGTAGGGTTTTCAAGGCAACAGACTAACAGAGGTGGTTTGCCAGTGCCTTCCTCTGCACAGCAACCCTGGTATTCCTTGGTGGTCTCCCATCCAAGTACTAATCAGGGCCAACACTGCTTAGCTTCTGAGATCTGACGAGATAAGGCTAGCCTGGGCCATCCTGGTCAGGGCTCAATCTGCCTTAGGTGGGTGCAATTTATTTCCTGAGTTTTCTTGAATACAATTCTCTTTTCTCTGTATAAGTGGGAGCATTATCAGTGTTCCTTTACTTAATAATGTCATGTCTCAACAAACATTCCATCAAAGTGAAAAAGAACAAAAAAAGAGCAACAAAAGTGATAAAAAATAAACAATCCTCTGGATTTAATGATTGACAAGAATTTATGACAGTGTAAACTTTCCTGAACAAAAAGGCAACATCATCAGATCATGTGGTTAGAAGATTTTATTGGGAAAACTTTCAAGGTTAGGAACCTTGGTTGGCCACTGTGTGAACAGACTGCTGGACTTGATGGGCCTTGAACTGATCCAGCATGGCCTTTCTTATGTTTCTTATGTTCTTAAACACAATTCCTCCACCAACCCTGTTATCCCAAATGACGCGTGTGTGTGTATTTTGCCAACTTTGGCTTGGCAAATTCTTGGAAATTTAGGGGCTGTGCCAGGGGAGAGTGGAATTTGAGGAGGGAGCTTGTGGGGATGTGATGTCATAAAGTCTTCCCTTCAAACCTGCCATTTCCTCCAGGAAAACTGATTTCTATAGTGTGGAGATCAGTTTTAATTTGGTGATATAACCCAGGCCCTGTCACGAGGCTGGCAACCTTGTAGCACCTTCTTGAATTATTGGCAGATCTTCTGTACTAACTAACCTGAATGAATGTAGACTATGATCAGCTACAGCTAGAGAGTATGAAGAAATGTATTATGGTAGAGTGACCAGTTCAGCAAAACCTTGAGTCGAGATAGGGTTGTCAGGCCTTGAGGCTCCAGCAAGGGGATGGGTGCAAATGGTGTCATGCAACACTGCATTCTTATTTGCAGCCAAAAAACTGGCAGCCATGTCATCATATTGTGGTTAGTCAGATTCATGGAGGATCCTTGCTCTCAGCTTCACAAGCACTGTGCCTCTGTCCAGCAGTTACTAGGGGTGGGTGTGGGGGCAAACAGGGAAGGACTTGGACACCCTACCCTATTTTGTGCCAGTTATGTCCAGGAGTACATGGCTCCAATTTGAAAAGAACTGTTTCTGCTCCCCCTCCCATCTTCCCAAAGCTACAGCTCAGAATTGCTCTGTCTTTTATTTAAGGTAGGGCAGCACATTAGTTACTAGCCTTATGTGGAGCAGCTGAGGAAGGAAAGTGGCGTGTGGGTGAGTAGGTTGGAGTGTGGAGAGGGAGGGGGAGAGATTAAAATTTGATGCTTCTTAGGAAGCCATTAGCGGCCTGGTGCGGCCCTGAAATTTTTGATGATGCGATAATCGTAAAGGAAGGAAATATTATTTGCCGTAATGCAGGCTGTTAATGACTCGGCTGGGGAGCTGAGCCCTGGTAAGGCGGCTGGCCTCAGGGGCTGCTCATGTGTGTGGTAATGTAGAACTATTGTCTGTGTAACCTTGAGAAGCCGCTCTGGGACCATGCACTCTGATCCCTTTCCATGTATTGGTTTGTGTTCTCCCGACAGCAATAGAAAGCATTAGACTTTTCCTTGGCTTGTAACTGCTATAGGCAGAAGCTGAGAGATTGCATGGGACAAGCAAGCTGCTTTTGTTAACTAAATCCTGGTGTGTGTGATTATATTCATCTTCCAAAAGACAGATTAAAAGTGCAGAGGAAACCACAGAGAGCACCTAGTCTGACCACCTGGGTAGAACAGCACAGAGACCTTCTTGGCGTATCTGTTAAATTTCATTTTCACTGCTGGGAGGGAGGCTGCTCCTAGCTGCTGTGTTTTTGGATAGTGAGCTTCCTTTTAGCTTTGATGTGCTTTTGACGGACAGATGAAGAGAGCTGACGCTGGAAACTCTTTGAAGAACTGAAATGCAAGTTGAAAATAGGGTGTTTTTTTTTTTTTTTTTTGCTTTTCCATAATTACTAGGATCCAGCAGAAGAATCGTGTCCATTTTCAGAAGTCATTCTGGCTAGCACAGAGGTCACTTGCTTCTCACCTCTGCATAGCACCACTTATTGCAGGCTCCAGTGATCTGCTGATAGGTTTTGACCCACCTTGTCAGAACAATTTTTTTTTTTTTGGCTACTGGATGGAAATATTCCCTCTCTGTGTCTCATACATAATAAAAAAGGAAATCGAGGAGAGTAAAGCAGAGAGCCGAAGTAGAGAGAGTGAGGCCAAAGAAACGGCAGTTAAAATGGCCATTAGAAAAGAGGTACAGTCTTCTACAATACAAGCCTCCTCTTGTCACAAAGGGACTTGTTATTGGTTTGTGACCCTACACGTGCTCACTGGAAACAGTTATTTCCGTGAAATTCCTTGGGAATGAGGGTGGAGTAAATAGGTACAGGAGCAGGCTGTACTCAGGGTATCTCAAAAAGTGTCACTTCAACCTCTTCCCCCACCCATGTGTGTATTTTAAAAGCAATTGGGGGAGGGGGGGAATGAAGCACTAAAAATCAACGGCTGTCCGTTTTTACTGTATTATTTTTTCCTCAAAACCTTTGGGACACAAAGAGGGGCTGAAGGGCTTGCCCTCTGTGCACTGAGACAGACACTGAGCGCCATGTGGACATTTGCGGTTGGGCAGGATGGAGGAGAGGTGGTGGACGTGGAGGCCAGCTGGCTGCCTATCACACCGGCTGATGATTGCTGATTGGACAGCCCCTGTCCTTCAAGTCAACCCTTCTTTGCAGAGTCCGGTTGGAAGTAGTGGGATACAGGAGTAGGCAACACTAAAAGAGAGGCTAGATCGGAGGTAAGGAACAATGGGGATATCTTTTCAGGACAGGGAAAGTAATTGATGGGGAATTGATTTGAGGGGTCTGGGTCGGATTTAAACGTTGGAAAGAAATTAATTGAAAGGGGTTTACTGTTCAGGATTCAGCCCCCATCTTTGCTCCAAGGGACTGCCATTTGCCCCATATTTCCCCCCCAGCAGTACCTGTTTGTTTCTGTTAACAGAACAAATAGCAGCTGTGTCATGCCAGGGAGACAGCACAGAATGGGGAAGGCTTAAACACCTCCTTTCCTCATGCTGTAATCCTGGTCTAAAAAGGTAAAGGTCCCCTGTGCCAGCGCCGGGTCATTCTTGACCCATGGGTGATGTCATATCCCAACGTTTCCTAGGCAGACTTTGTTTACGGGGTGGTTTGCCAGTGCCTTCCCCAGTCATCTTCCCTTTACCCCCAGCAGGCTGGGTCCTCATTTCACCGACCTCGAAAGGATGGAAGGCTGAGTCAACCTCGAGCCGGCTACCTGCAACCAACTTCCGTCGGGATCGAACTCAGGTTGTGAGCAAAGCTTTGGACTGCGTTAATGCAGCTTACCACTCTGCGCCACGGGGTTCCTAAATCCTGGTCTAAGCCAGGCCTCCAAACACCCGATTTCTCAAGGAAAACAACAACAACTGGGAGCAGAACACATTTGAGCTCTGATAAGTTTATTGTTTTGAGCAAATCGTTTATCTCAGCCTAATTTTCCTTCTGGTCAAATGGATTTTGTGTTGCAGCAGGAAATATGAGGGAAAGCGTTTAGGAAGTTGGAGGTTCAGACCCCCAACTCTTCCTTGTACTCAGTTTGGGACGTTGCCGCCAACTAGTCCGAGTGCTCTAATAACTGAAGCACTGAGCCAGATTCCTTTGGGATGCTTGTGAACTCGACACAAGGGCCATGCTGTTTATGTATTTTATTTCTTAATTTTTGAATTTATATCCTGCTCTATCCCAGTCAAGGCTGGGCTCAGAGTGGCCTACGTCATTAAAATACCATTACATACACTGGGCAGCTAGTATTCAGAGGCATACTGGAAGTTCCATTTGGCTTGATGCCAGACAGGAGGGTCTTCCTTTGGCCAGAGCACTGATCTGGTGGGTAGGGAGGAGCATTGGGTGGTAGGGTTGCCAGGTCCCTCTTCGCCAGTGGTGGGAGGTTTTTTGGGGCAGAGCCTGACGAGGGCAGGGTTTGGGGAGGGACTTCAATGCCGTAGAGTCCAATTGCCAAAGTGGCCATTTTCTCCAGGTGAACTGATCTCTATCAGCTGGAGATCAGTTGTAATAGCAGGAGAGCTCCAGCTAGTACCTGGAGGTTGGCAAGCCTATTGGGTGGGTAGAGAAGAAGAAGACTTGGT
Organism: Euleptes europaea; assembly: GCF_029931775.1. NCBI lineage: Eukaryota > Metazoa > Chordata > Lepidosauria > Squamata > Sphaerodactylidae > Euleptes > Euleptes europaea. Next base: position 9,057 of record NW_026612101.1, read on the forward strand.
TTTTATTCTCTGCTTTTCTCTACATTTTAAGGAGTCTCAAAGTGGCTTACAATCGCCTTCCCTTCCCCCCTCACAACAGAAACCTTGTGAGGTAGGTAAGGCTGAGAGAGTTCAGAGAGAACTGTGACTAGCCCAAGGTCCACCCAGCAGGCTTCTTGTGGAGGAGTGGGGAAACAAACTTGGTTCTCCAGATTAGATTCCACCACTCTTAACCACTACACCATGCTGGCTCTCAAAATTGAGTGAGAGTGGTATAACAAGTAGGGGTGCTTGTAGCACCTCCACCTGTTAGAGGCATCAGCACCTCTGATTATAGAGGCTCCATGATTATGTATTGCCTGGGAGGTTAGTTTAATAACCTGCATTTCCTGGACAAACAAAAAAGGGCCTTGGCTATGCCAGCTGCTGCTGAAGGCTCTGTATTGTGGCAAATGATGGCCTGTCTATGGCACACCCTTGCCTACTAATGCCATCTGATTTCAGCATCCCAGATCCCTCCAGGCTGCTTTTGGCTCCTCCTACTCCTTCTGCACACTGGGATTCTGTCTCATCACTGCACAGCTGGTAAAGGCCTGTGTTTAAGGGGGTCAGATGTTTCTGCTCCTTTAATAATGGATTCAGATGTTCTGGCAGCCTCTGCTCAGCTGGAAGGAAGAGTGTACTGCTCTTGACAATTGGTGCATTTGCATTGGTGCCAGGCATGGGGGACTATAAAGGAAGGGTGCTCTTGTTGTAGCAGATCGTTAGGAAAAGAGAGGTGACCCTGAGAGGGGGTTTGATGCCGATTGATCATTTTCTTTTCATCGTTTGATACAGATGGCAAAACTGATACAGAGACGGAGCTCTGAAGGGGCTGGAACATACTCACGTCTGCTGGATGTAGATTACAGGGTATGAACATAGGTTCAAAAAGGAAATTACATTGCTCTTTAGGTATTTATGTTTTTAAAAAGAAAAAAATACATATATTGCATACGTTGATGGGATAAATGATATTGGTGAGTTTATGTGCTTCATTTTTTCGGGGGGAATATCCCCTCCTGTGCACGTTGACCCCCACAATCTGACCTAGAGACAGCCATTCACAGATAGAATGACTTGTCCTGATACTTCAAGTAATCCCACTTTTAGCACTTTAAGCATATCCATGCTGGCTGCTCACTAATTAGTAGCACTTCCTTTCTTCTCCTTCCAGTTTAAACATTTTAAGATTAATAAATTCATGTCCAATTCTTATTTTTCCTTCCTAAATCTTGCTTTCTAAATCTCTGTAATCTCTGATACCTTGTGATATCTCTGTATCTTTGGGATTTCTATATTCCTTCTGTTAAGATGCTCCTCTTGATAGGTTTTGGACTAGTAGGTGGCCTACCTAAAAGTTGAGGCTAACATCTGATCACTCCAAAGCAGTGTGAGAAAATTATGGCACCATGCATATGTCACTACCACCTGTACTTTTCTAGTTACCATGGACTCTTGAATAAAGATTTTCTGTCTTCCCTTTCTACAGCTGCCGCATGTATATAAAGTTGGAAGAAACATAAAAGGAAAGGGAGAAAGGGTGTGTGCAAACAGGAATACAATGCATGTGTGCACGAGAACACACACATGCTCAAGAGGGGGAGGGGAAAAAACTCACCAATGGTTAAGGTGCAGAATGCTATCTAGGAATCCAGGTTCTCTCACTTTAACTCTTTGCTTAACTGGAAAAACACAGCATGTGCTCCCTTGCTGTGGAAGAGCATTTTTTATGTTTTCAAGTAGGGTTGCCATGTGCCTGCTCAGGGCAGATCTCCCACCCACAGCCAGCCTTGCCTGTTGGCAGTCCAGTGGCTAGTGGGAGAAAGAAAACATTTTTAAAAGATCCCTGTCAGCAACAGTGTGACATCACTTCCAGAGGTACCTGGAACTGATGTTACATCTCTCTAGGAATTGTCAAAATTGTATGGTTTTGCCATAGAGTTCCCAGTTATTTCTACTTCTCCTTTTTTCTGGAATTGAGGTCACACCATTGCAGATTACTGTCTCCCCCTTCCTACGTCCCTGCCCCCCACCTTGTCTCCTGCTAGTTTCTGGGCCAGACCTGGCAACTCTAATTTCAAGTCAAGCAAAGGATTAGTGATTTTGGATTCCTATGGAGGCTTTTAGCTGTCCCTGGTGCCTTGAGAGTTAAGCTATCACTCTGGACCAAGAAGCCTCATGCCTGCTGTTCTCTTGCTCGCTCATAAGATCAAAATGAGGTAGATGGGTTCTTAGGCCCCAGAACAACCTGGCCCCAGATAATTCTGTACCACTCCCCACCTCCTTTAGCAGATCAGGCAGTGTTCATCACGTAGCTAGGAGATAAGGCCAAATGATGTCTTCCCTAGACGTATATTTGTAGCTTCTTTACTGTTTTTTGCAAGCTGCATTATGTACTTCTCATGTTATCATTAGAACAGCCTTTAGGTTAGGCTGAAGAACTTTCCCCAAACTACCTAGTAAGTTTAATGTTTGAGTAGGGTTTTGAATCCCTTAATGCCCTGCTGCCCATGAATTTTGAGCCTGAACTTTAAGAATGCAGAGGTGGGCAAGGATACAGGAATGAGAACAAGATCACCAGTGTTTGTTATCTCTCCCTCAGTATATGGAATTCTTTTTTCCAGCTCCACCACTCTAAAGTATTGTTCAGAGAGATGGTATCTCCAAAGTAGTCTTATCCAGCACCAGGCATTCAGTTAAAATGGCAACAAAGTGCTGAAAACGGATGGGTTGAATTGACATTAAGTTAATTTGCCAGTGAAGGCCGTGCAGTGTTATGAAAATGTTACCTTCGTCATAACTCTGGCATTAACAATATCAGTGTTTTCCAATATACTGGGAATTTTTAATGTTATATAGCTTGGTTTAGCAACTTTTTAATTAAATCTTCTTGGGGAAAGAGTGCTTGATACATGTAAAGTTTTATTCTTATAAGGCTCTAATCTAAAATGGCTCATTGTGGCTCACAGAAGGGCAGAGAAGGCCTGGGTAGGTTTCCAAGTGTGAAATGAGATATGGGAAGGGGTAAAAGAGAGAAGGGAGGATTTTAGAGTTGCCAACTACAGCTTGGCAAATATCTGGAGATTTTAAGGGTGGAGCCTGAGGAGGCAGCGGGGAGGGACCTCAGCAAGGTATAATGTCATAGAGTACAATCTCCAAAGCAGCCATTTTCTCCAGGTGAACTGATCTCTGTCGCCTGGAGATGAGTTGTAATAGCAGGAGATCTCCAGCCACCACCTAGAGTGTTCCCTGGTGGCAGCAGCATCTCACTCAGGTACATGCTTGCATGGAAACAAGGGTCACTTCACCAAACGCAACTGGCAAGTTGTGAGTGAGCACATCCATGTGAGTATTTCAGGGTGGGCTGAAATAGTTTTGTGATAGCTTCAATATATGCCTCACTTGCAACTGTTCCCAGTTCTAATGCGTCACTGCAAATTGTAAAAGGTGGGTATAGCAAGGAAGGTATAAATAAGTCACATATAAGCTGAACACATAGTAAAATATTTGCAACCTGCTTTAGAATTTGTTATCCACTTTCTGCCTCCATCCTTGCATTTGTGCACATGGCATTTTAGTCTTATGAATTGGCCTAAAGTCCAATTCATTTTTTAGGATAGCAGCTTCAGTGTGTACAGGGGATTTTGCCTGGCACAGGTTTCTGTGTCATTTCTAGTTTGATTTCAAGTGTTCTTTAATAATCAACATACATCTATTTAGGGAAGGAAGGTCTGAAGTGTCAAAAATACCCAAATTCCTGCTTGAAAGAAAAGATTTTGAATAGCAAAACATTTTAAGGCAAGAGAATTTACATTTATACTTTTCCAGAATGTAGGCTTGTGAATCCCCTTGTGTAGTTCTTAACCGTTTAATTCTAGCATATGTATCTGAGATGAAAAACTATGAACACATGGGTGGCACATGCACATACACATGTGGATATTAGGGGTGAAGCACTGATCACCAATTAATGAACTAATTGCCAATTTAAGATATGATTTTAATTCAGAGTACCGCTCCAGTCACTGCTGGTGGTCCAATTATATTTTGACATTTGTCTTGACCCAGAACCTTGCGCATACATGTGACTCTAATTGCTGGCTAGCTACAGCAGATGGAACTCCACAAGAGCATCCTTTCCTCTTCCATTGCTAGCAGTTGCTTTTGTGAGTGGTGTTGCTGTATTGGATTGCAGCCCCTGTGTTAAAACAGTTTTGGGGGAAAAAAATCTGGTTTAAAGAAGAGAAACTGTTGTCTGTGCTAAAGACCCTCTATATTACCTGAGAGATCATAGAATCAGTTTCAATAGACTAATTAGCTCATCAGTCTAAAAGACTAATAGATTAAGAGTTTACAAGTTAAACAATCTATTGACTGGAAGCTGTTCATTGGTAAAAGTAAAGGCTGCATTCAGGCTCCACACAACAAATTACACACATACTCCTTACTCTTCCTTCCTCCTCTACTGCACAGAGCTTGGTGGAACATTTACTAGCTTGAGCCATTAAGCAGCTTGGTGAACTGGGGCTACTCTGCTCTACACAAACCCAGGGGGTGCTGATGATAGGGTTGCCAATCTCCAGGTGGTGGCTGGAGATCTCCTGCTATTACAACTAATCTCCAGCCAATGGACTTCAGTTCACCTGGAGAAAATGGCCACTTTGGTAATTGAACTCCCTCCCCTCCCCAAACCCCACCCTCCTCAGACTCTGCCCCCAAAATCTCCAGGTATTTCCCAACCCGGAGATGCCAATCCTAGGTGATAGCCGTCATCATGGGCCTCCGAACAAAGATTTCACCTGCCCTCCATGACCCTGATGCAAACCAAATATCAAATCAAATCACAAGACTGGCTGTTACTGCACACATATAATAATAATAAAATGATGTATGCATCTCTCCATCTGTTCATTTGCGGCAGGCATAACTCAACATTGCGGCAGGAATGTCAACATTGACCACAAGTGTCAGGATGATCATGGGAGTTCCAGGGCCAAAAATGAAAGGAATCAGAATATCCTGTCCCCAAATTATCTCCAGACACCCCCCCCCCACACACACACACACCATGTTATTTGCAATGTGTGGCAGGCATAACTCATAATGCAGGCATGATTCTATATGATTCTACCAACTTTGGGATGATGAGAGTTGCAGAGGCAAAAGTGAATGGAATCGGAACATCCTGGGCCAGGCTATCTTTATGACAGGGAGCTTTTAAGCAGCCTGTCATGTACCTCTAATACTCGAATCCCCAATCTGCCATGCAAGGTTGCTGTGTGACCTGGAGCCAGTTACACATTCAGGCCTAGGGTTGCTAACCTCCAAGTACTAGCTGGAGATCTCCTGCTTTTACAACTGATCTCCAGCTGATAGAGATTAATTCACCTGGAGAAAATGGCTGCTTTGGCAATTGAACTCTATGGCATTAAAGTCTCTCCCCTCCCCAAACCCCCGCCCTCCTCAAGCTCTGCCCCAAAAATCTCCCGCTGGTGGCAAAGAGGGACCGGGCAACCCTAGTCAGGCCTACTCCTCAGGGTTGTTGTGAGGACAAAATGGAGAACAGGAGAACAATGGAAGCTGCTTTGGGTCCTCGTTAGAGAGAATGGAAGGGTATGACGTTTGTTAGAAGTAGGGTTGTTAGCCTTCAGGTAGTGGCTGGATATCTCCTAAGATCAGCTCCCCTGGAGAAAATGATTCCTTTGGAAAGTGGATTCTGTGGCATTAGACTCCATTGAAGTCCCCCTCCCCAAACCCCACCTTCCTCAGGCTCCGCCTCTAAAATATCCAGGTATTTTCAACCCAAAGCTGGCAACCCTAGTCGGAAGTCTAATTTTGCCTGCTGTTCACCCAAAAAAGGATGATCGCTCTTGCTGTTGCCTCATCATGTGCTATTACTGCAACTCTTTTGACAGAAGGAAGAACTGCTCAATCAGAATTCAAACTACCGTAAATGTTGCAAGTGTAGCGATTAGAGTCAGACCCCTTGTATATATAGAGGCCTTCATGATAGTGTAAAAGAAGCAGGAGCAGCTTTCCTCCATCCTTCCAGACCAGCCTTTCATGCCAAAATGCTCTCCACGTGTACTCTGTTTGCACATCCTATGCCTCTCACGGTTCTATGTTGTAATTTTATATTTGTACATATTTGTGTGTGCATCAATATAGGATACACGTCTTACATCTGATGAAGTGGGCTCTAGTTCACAAAAATTTTGCATCACACCAAATCTTTAGTAAGTAAATCAGTATGAAATCTATTTCAATTTACCCTTAATACCTTTACCAAGCACAAAAGCAGCAGCAAATAGATTGTGTAGTGGTGCTGTATGAGAAGTACTTGGATCACTGGGATTGATTTTGCTGACATATTTTCTTAAAAGATTGTGTCATTTGTCATATAACATGAAGCTTAATGCCTACTGCCATAAAGTAGCATTTACAAAAGGATTACCAATGCAACAATAACACCAACAACCCATTGCCTGAACAGTGTGTGCAGTGTAATTAAAGAATAAGAAAGAAAGGAAAGGGAAAGAAAGAATTCTAACTTTGTTCCACAGTTATAACCACGATGGCAGATTAACATTTCATTACCTGTATGCAAGGAGAAGAGAGCATTGTTTTACTCCTTTGATAGATCATGGGTAACTGTTAACTCCCTGCCCTGTTCTTAAATATTAACAAAAGTTTTCTGCTTTAGTAGTATTATATACATTTTAAGTTGCCAACTGGGATAGGAACTGAAAAGGAGATGAGATGAAGACTGAAAAATACAGGGGATTAGAAGAGGAAAGAGAATTGAAGGAAGGTAAAGTAAGATGAGAAGGAAAGGTTGTTTTGCTACAACACATGGTAACAGGGCTGCTCCTTTACAAGTTGGGTTGCCAGGTCCCTCTTTGCCACCGGCAGCAGGTTTGGGGAGTGGAACCTAAGGAGGGCGGGGCTTTGGGAGGGGAGGGACTTCAATGCCATAGAGTCCAATTGCCAATGCGGCCATTTTCTCCTGGTGAACTGATCTCTATCAGCTGGAGATCTGTTGTAATAGCAAAAGATCTCCAGCTAGTTCCTGGAGATTAGCAACCCTATTCATGTGGAGGTAGGGTTGCCAGCTCTGGGTTGGGAAATACCTGGAGATTTTGGGGGTGGAGCCTGAGGAGGACGGGATTTGGAAAGGAGGAATTTCCATGACATAGATTCCAATTGCCTGAGCAGCCATTTTCTCCAGGGGAACTGATCTCTGTTGGCTGGAGATCAGTTGTAATAGCAGGAGATCTCCAGCCACCACCTGGAGGGTGGCAGCCCTATGTGGAAGAGTGGGGAATCAAACTTCTAGATTACAGTCCACAGCTCTTAACTACTACACTACGCTGACTGGAATGGAGGGAGAGCAGGAATTGGTGGTGACCAGTGGCTGTTTGCTCTGTACCCACCACAATTCAGAACTTGCACAGAAAGAAACCCAGTGCTTCCATTCTTGTGGCTGACCTTTGGCAATTCAAAGCTCACCAGCATGTTCACTATACAAATCTGTCCCAAAATACTAAAACAATATGAGCTCTAGTTTAGTTCTTGCTAGTAACTTAATAAACCCTCACTGTTTGAAACTTTTCCTTGAACTGGATTTGGTTCCAAGGGTAGATTTATTTGGAGTAAGTTGGGGGAGAAATGTTAGGCTTCCCACTATTTGATATTATTCCCCAGAGCAGCAGGTTTTAATTGTTATTCATGCACTAAGATTTTTGGTCACGTCATGAGACGACAAGAGTCACTGGAAAAGACAGTCATGCTAGGAAATGTTGAGGGCAGCAGGAAAAGAGGAAGACCCAACAAGAGATGGATTGACTCAATAAAGGAAGCCACAGCCTTCAATTTGCAAGATCTGAGCAAGGCTGTCAAAGATAGGACATTTTGGATGACTTTCATTCATAGGGTTGCCATGAGTCGGAAGCGACTTTACGGCACTTAACACACAATATTTTTGTGCCCATATGCACTGGTATGATGTACCTTTTTGGTCAGTAGAGGTTGGAGCCGCAGTCCAGAGGCCGGTAAAGATGGCAGCAGGTGGGCCTGAGGCCTACACTTGTCCATGGCAGCTAGGGTTGCCAGACCCCCTCCAGGGGTGGGGAACCTCCACTTTGGGCCCCCTCCCCCAGGTGCCATCCAGCTGGCTGGTAGGGGTCTTACCAGGCTTAGTGAGGCCTAGAACTCGACGTTGCTGGCACAGTGACATCACTTCCGGAAGTTATTTCATTGTGTCAGTGATGTCGAGGGAGATGCTCTGGTATTTGGGCAAAACTGTATGGTTAAAACAGCTTCTACCATAGAGTTTTTGCCCAAATACCACAGTGTTTCCCTCAATGTTTCTAGCATGAAGACGCCACTTCAGGAAATGACATCGCATCAGTGCTGGCCTCCCTCCACAACTGGTAAGCTAGCTGCTGGGGGAACCTGGCAACTGTAACGGCAGTCCGTCTACTATCCTGTTACACCCGCTGGTATCATTAGCAGGCACAATGCAGGGATGAAAGGCGCAGGAAAGCAGGAGACAAGCCATGTCTGAATGATTAGCATGGCCTGCGGCAAACCCAGTCTCAGGAGAGTGGGGGAAATGTCCTGGGGATTAGGGCTGTTGAAAAAAATTTTTTGGTAAAGGCACAGATCTGTTTAAAGGGCCCCCCGTACGCCTTCATGGAAGCCCCGTGAAGGCCTGCGGAGGAAACAGATCTGCACCTCACAACCCCCCACCCCCTTCCCCAGAGTCCCGGCGGGAGGGGCGGGGGTCAGGAAACCCCCTCTGCCCAGCCAACGCTTCAGGGAAGCCCCGTGAAGGCGCGCGGATGGCCCTTTAAACAGATCTGCGCCTAACAGCTGTTAGGCGGAGATCTGTTCCCCCCACCACCACCGTGCCTTCAGAGGGCTTCCCTGAAGGTGCGTGGGGGGGGGAAACCCCGAATCTGCCAAATTTATTCACCGAACCACCGAAGTCGTCGAATTCGGCTCCCCCATTTCCCGCCTTTTTTGGAGTTCGGTTCCTCCCGAACTAAAAACCGCCGAATCAGGGAAAATTCGGCAGTTTTTCGGTTCGGGATGAACCGAATCGACAGCCCTACTGAGGATGACAGATGGACCAGTGGTAGAGATTAGCCCACTGACAGCTGGGGACCTGACTAGATACACTGGCAGGTGAGTACCAGCACCATTTTTTAAAAAAAAGCACTACTCGTGCCTATATGCACTTGGAAAGGTTTCCACAGGACAAATAGCCATCAGTTCTTTGTAGCACCCAGAATTTAATCATGTGGTCTGATAGACAAAGGCCCAAGCAAGAGCCAGAATTCCTGGCTACAGCTTGGGTTTTGGCAGTGTCCACTCTTCCTATCTGCAAAAAGGACCTTTAAGCTGCAGAAGTAACTGGGAAGCTTTGCATCTCCCTGGCTTACTCCATTTCCTCCTACCTCTTTCTCCCTGGCACCTGCTGAATTACATGGTTTGGTTTGATTTTGCAGTGCTAAAAACAGGCATGAATCCAGATTGCTCAGCAGGTGCTATTTTTAAAATATAGTTGGTGATGGGTGGGAGGTGGCACTTGGGTTGCTAGAACTAGTCATGGCAAATGCTAGTCGCAGATTATAGAGCCAGGAATAATTGCAGGGGGTGGGCAATCTGAACTGCTGTATACTGAAAGCTAGTTTGCCCTCCTCATTATTGCAGTAAGAAGACCAATAACTATAACTAAACATTTCCTAAAACAATAGCAGTAATGAGGATTCTCAGTAGTATAGTTTGCTTGGGAATAATACTGTGGCTAACCCACCCCACTCCCACTGTTTTTTTTTTACAGGTTCTTTTCTGCAGCCAATAGCACAGATCCTGTATTGCACAGCTGGCTGTGTAATGCAAAAATTCCCACTCCTAAATCCTCTGGCTTGTCTTGGATGAATCTTACTGTATCACAAAGGAACAGTGACCTGGAGACCTGTATTAATATACAACTGTACAAGAGGCGATAGGCCCTATAACTTCAGCAAAGAGGTGTTCAATGTCCACCTGATTCTCTCAACCAAGAGGATGCTTGCATTCTGGTATATTTGTATGATGCCAGCTTTTGATGCCAGCTTTTTATTCAGATAAGAAGGTTTGGGAATCGAAGAAGTAAAATCTGCCATTGGGTTGAGTAAGCCTGGCCAAGTCTGTTAATAGGCATGTTTGCCCAGATGGAACACAGAGCAATAGTCCCTCCTGATTAGCTGACATTTTCCCAATGAATGGCTTCACATCCCGGGTGACAGGGAATTTGGGTACTCAAGCATTGGAATGAGCTGCAAGAAACCCTCCGCATTGGCTAATCTCCAAGCTCATTATCAAGTTGCACATTCCTTGGTGAAAAATGGCTATCGTTGACACAACCATAAATATGTCGCTGTCAGTCTTGATGTGATTGCTCTAATGACCAGAAACAAGCCACAAAACAGGAGTTGCAGAGCTGGTGGAAACACTGTCCTCTTCCCTGTGGTGAAGCCTATGCTTCATGCCTTCTCTTCCTTGTCTTTTCTGACCCAAAATGTGCATAAGGGGGAATGTGGCAAGACCTGAGCTGGCATCAGTGATCTAATAGGGTGCTCTGCAATCAATGCTTTGTCTATAGGACAGACAGTACTGTTGCTGGTACCTTTGCTGCTCTATTGAGCAAAATGGCCCTACAGGCAAACACAGTTCAGTTGTGGTGTGTTGAACTGGGGTTGACTGCATTGCCCAGGGCACTCGAACATGCTTATCTGAGAAGAGTTGTAGGCCAGGGCAGCAAGGGTCACTGCTTGCTTGCCTCTTGGATTTGAAACTTTAATGCGGATGGCAGAGGCTGACAGAGAAGATGCTGTCAGCTTTAGCAAGAAAAAGAGGTGGGGCACCATACAAAGGATTCCCCAAAGAATCGCCCATTAGAAACATTAGGCTAAACATTAGTGCCACCCATCGCATTCATGTGGTGGCAGGTTCTATGTGTCTCAAACTGACCTGATCCAAGGGAGAAGGAGAACAGCCGAAGGAAAAGAATTCAGGTTGTTTATTACTAAGGACAGCAGAATAGTTTAAAAGGTGAGGGGGAGATTTCCAGGTGTATCTCTGTGAGGGCACAGTTTTGGCATGCAGATTTGTCAGCCATTAATGGTTGAGACTTGTCCATCTACTTGGCTGTTCTCCGATCCAGTCCTTCTCCCAAATTATTGCTCTTCACTGCAAGTAGTTGCCATGATTTTATGTATTCCTCCGTTCTACAGAAGGAGGGGGGAAAGTCTGACTGGATGTTTCTCTTCCCTCCTATCTTTAGAAAACATGTTTGAACCTGACCAATAATTTTACTTTTCAGTTCAGAGCAGTAGCTTCGCACCTAGATAACTCAACCAATCAAGGTGGAACATTGATGGCGGGAGATGCCACTGGATGACTTAGATCTACTGGTAATTTCCATGGGCAGAAAGGATGTCCATCTTCCAAATGTGACTTCCTCACTTTTCCCCACCTATTGCAGCCTAGAATGTCCCCTGAAATGCTTCTTCTAGGGAACAGGGTACCTTCAGGATTAGCATGGGCAGGAGTTGGAGGTATGCAAAAGGAGATGAGAATTAGCAAAAATCCTTCCCTTGCCGACTTTCTGTCCAGTGAGATTTTCTGTCGGATCCAAGCCCATGCTTTGAAGATTTGTCATTAACCACAGTCTTAACTATGGTTCTACGTGACATACAAAAGTGACATCCTGACTTAATTGTGGCTTGTTCCCCAGCATCACTCTCATGTATTTGGTAGCTTCATATATGCTGGGCCAAAATGAAGGCAATAAATCCAGCATTTGTCATAACACTCCAAGATTTGAGTGGTTGTCTATAAGCCAAACTCTAATTTCACAAGCTAACCATGCTTAAAATAAGTGGATTTGCATTACGACTGAATTGAGCCAGTGTGTCAAATGATTGCCTTCATAATGTAACTTACAGATGTTTATTGAGGTGGCTGTGCCCTTCATACCACTTAGTGTGCAGCCTAGAAAGGATCCTGCCAATACGAAGGTAAAGGGATATGGTGAGAAGCTCATGCTACTGTTGACATTAAAGTTGTTTCTAGACCAATGCTATTGTCTTGTTCTGTTTCACTTCAGTGTTCTTGCTCACTATCCCAGAACAAATTGTTTAATGTTTCTGATATATATATATAGTTTCTGAGAACTGAAGGGTTATTTGTTTTTGTTCTTGTCCTAAATAAAGAATAAATTTGTGCAATTGAACCCATCGGCTTTTTCTGAAAGAAAGAAAAAAAAGGAGTGGGAAGGGGGAGACCTTTATCCAGGATCACAGAGTCGGGTTACTTAAGCCTCCACTGAAAGAAATTAGTCAGTGAAATGAACAAGAGCTCTATCCAGACATTCAGAGTGTGCATGGCATAGGATTGCCAACTGCCAGGTAGTAGCAGGAGATCTCCTGCTAATTCAACTGATCTCCAGCCAACAGAGATCAGATCACCTGGAGAAAAATGGCTGCTTTGGCAATTGAACTCTATGGCATTGAAGTCCCTCCCCTCCCCAAACTCTGCCCTCCTCAGGCTCCGCCCCAAAAATCTCCCGCCAGTGGCCAAGAGGGACCTGGCAACTCTAGCATGGCAGGGTGCATATGTATGTATGTATGCGTGTGTGTGTGATTGTGCTGCTGCCTTCCTCAGTGTGTTCCATGTCTAATCATGTAATGTCTGCACAGGGGCCTTTGCAATTGGTATACTACATTTTATCCAGTGTACAGATGCTGCATCAATGACTTTGTCCCTATGCTCTTTTATAGATTTTCTTCTCTACATGTGAATATTGGACATGCTTAGGAAGCGTGCCAGCAGTTGTGATCATAAGCCCCTATCTACATGTAAACCAAAATCTGCATATGGCTACAGTGTCTAATTGAACAAATTATTGAGTACAGTGGTATGGATTCAGTTTTCCCCCCAAAAAAGTTGTCTTAATGATGAATCAAAGTGGGCCAAGACAGTGGTCGGGGAGAAGATCAGTGCAGCTTTTTCATTCGACCAATTACACAAAAGCTTGCATCGTTTTGGTAAGATGCAATACTTAGTGAGGAAAAAATCCAAGAACTAGAGCCACATTCACATGAATGTGGTCAATTGCATTAAAAAAACCCTGTATGTCTGGAGACTGGACACACCAGAAGTTCATTCCATAGGGAACATACTGTTTGGTTCAGGGGTTCAACAGCAGCACCTATATTCTTGTATTTATACATTCATTAGCATGTTGAAAGCTCATCAGGGAATTCAGTGCTTGGTAGCTAAGGTAAAATATCTGGCAAGGAGAAGAATACACTAGGCCATGAAAATTTGAGGAAATTTTTCTAGGTGAAAAATCCAAGAGTTTGGATCCAGTGAGAGAGTTCATGGAAGAAGTTGGTGCAGCAGACTGTTTCCTGCCTCCTCTTTCCCCAGTGCTGCCCTTTACTCCAAAACTCCTGTCTGAGAATCAGGAGAGCCTTTTGAACACAATGCACCACTGTATGGGGCACTGCAGAAATAATGGGCAATCAGGTCAAATCGTCTGTCTTGCTCACTGATGCAAGCCATGAGTAGTAAGGGGGGCGGGGGGAGAGCTGATTTACCCTATTCTCATTTTCATTGCAGCACCCCATCCTGTGGCATATTTTGCTTGTGAGGCTGTCCCAATCCTCAGAGAGAAGTTCTGGGACAAATGACAGGCTGCTTGGGGAAGGGAAACACAGGGAAAGATCCACTCCTTAAACTCCTTCTGTAAATTCTTCCACTGAATCCAACCCAAAATGGCCAGCACCAAATTGTAATTTTAACACATTTTACAGCAGTCCCTTCCCATGCACCACCCCCAAAATCTCCAGGTATTTCCCCACCCAGAGTTGGCAACCCTAATCTTCACTATATGTTGCAGGATGTTACATGGTAAGGTAGTGTTGCCAGCTCTGGGTTGGGAAATACCTGGAGATTTGGGAGAGGAGCCTGAGGAGGGGAGGAACTTCAATAGGGTATAATGCCATAGAGTCCACCTTCCAAAGTGGCTGTTTTCTCCAGGTGATCTGATCTCTGTCGCTTGGAGATCAGTTGTAATAGCGGGAGATCTCCAGCCACCCCCTGGGGGTTGGCATCCCTACTCTAATGCAGGATAACAAATTGTTAGTAAGATGGTATTATAGGCAAGCAAAGAGGCTTCCTCATTGTCCAGGAGCTCCCATGCTTAGGTGAACAAATGTAAAGCGGGCTGTTCCCTCGCTGCAAAAGGCCTGCAGAAGCAGGCTTTCATTTAGATCAGTGGTTCCCAACCTTTTTTTGACCAGGGACCACTAGGACTTTTTGGTTCGATGCAGGGATCCCAAGGTTCAAAATAAAAATTCTGAGAATTTGAAAATAAACTTTAATCATAACTGTTAGTTAAACATTAAACTTAGAATAATATTTGAATATATATTTTTATAATAGAGAACTTTTAATTGAAAATATTAATTTATTATGGGTTTATAACTTTGTTTCGCGGACCTTAATTTAGTTCTCGTGGACCCCTGGGGGTCCATGGACCCCTGGTTGGGAACCAGTGATTTAGATGGAAATGAGCACAGACTCTTCACCACATTGGGACTTTGGGTAACAGAAGGGAGTGGTGGTGGGGAGGGGGCTGTCAGCTGGAACTTGCTTTACTAGGCAGAATGACTGATGACATAAGGGTGGCCTGCTTAGTTTCTGCCAGCAGTCAGTCTGCAAAGCCCACTAAGCAGGGGGCAGCTTAATACTTAGCTGGCTACTCTGCACCGGTAATTAAGCAATGCACCTACCATGCCTGCTTGCTGCCCTAATGTGGCCTTCCTTACTCTTACTGGAGACTAATGGGCAGGCATAAGGCTTCATCAATAGACCTGCTGGCTAATTGGTCTCATCCTGTTGCTTCTGTAATCCTGACAACCTGTAACATCCATAGACATCATTTCAGGATACACAGCAAGGGCTGAAATATGCCCTGCTTTGATCCCAATTTGTTACTCTTTGAAAGGGGCCACCTATTGCAGAATGGGTCCTTCCCTTATTCTACTAGAGGGAAGTGGAATTAACCCAGATCAGGGAAAAAAACTGGAGGAAACTGCACAGAAAACTCCTATATGTGGAAGCTCTGTTACCAACATTCATGCCTTTAAATCTGCAGAGACAGTGAAAGCAGCGTGGAGATAAATTTGCAAAGAGTGAAAGCAACGTGGAAAATCATTGCCACATTTCGGTTTTTTAGTAGGACACCCAGCCTCTCTGTCTCCAGAAAAAAGTCAAAATGGTGTCACACTTCTCTCCAGATCACTCTGAGGATTCTCTCCTGGACTTCTTGGCATTCCAAGCAAGCTCAGACAGAGGTCTTGCTCTTGCCTTTAAGCAGCATCAGACTACCCCTACCTGGTGGAAGGTTCTGGTATCCAGGATCCAGAAGATTCCAGGGAATTAACTGATCGTGTGACTGTTTGCCTGTATGAAGGAGAGTCTTAATGCCTTGTTAGTTACCCCTCATCACCATATGATTTTCCCATTTCCTCTTCAGACAGATTGAAAGTTTGGTAGGAAATCTTTACTGGTAGGTAGGTTTCTGCCTGCTTGAGAAGGGTGTTTTAGATTAACCCTCTGCCCAGTAGCAAAATGCAAATTAAACCTTTCTCTTCAAAATCAACAGATGCTACACTAGTGTGGTGAGGTGTCATTTTGCTGCGTTGCCGTCTTCCAAGATTCCCTTCCATGACATTAGCTGAGAAAGAGCCTAGCTGAGGGGCTGATGTTACTCTGCTCCTGGCATGGAGGTAATAGGATTCATGTGATTCTTGGGTCTGTGCATATTGTCAGAGCTGGATATAATATCCTTGATTCTTTTAGCACTCCAGTTTTAAAGCAAATGAGAAAATCTTTTATGATTCTGCTTTATTGAGCCTCTCAAGGGCAGTCCAAGGACACCATTCATCCTGCTTTGATGGAAAGATTGCATTGCCTCTTGGCTGCTTGAGAAAAGGCTTCTAATGTCCCCTACTGGCCTCTTGCGGCTGCCAAAGAATGTGGTTGGGAGCTTTTTCCTCCAATAAGCTAGGCCAAGGTCTATTGGATTTTGTCTGTTGTGTCTGTGTTAATGGAATGAGTTGGTGATTTGTTGTGGGGGTATTTGTCCTCTCTGTCCCAGCCTGTCCCTGTAGCATTAATGACCCCTTGGCATATCTGTCTTCTAGCCTTTGCCAAGTTGTCCAAGTCAGAGGCTTTGCCATCTTCTCAAGAAATGCTTGTGACTTGATGAGAAGCTAAGATGCTATAACTTTAGGTGTCTTGATTCTGCCTCTAACCCCACCCCACCCACCCCAAAAACCTGAATTGATACCAGACTGGTATGCTATTGAGCATCTTAGCATCCTATACTTGCTTTGACAACTAAAAACTCCTAACCATTTTTGTTTTGCTGGTGGAGGAATGTCCAACTCCTTGTGGAAGAGAAGAGGCCATCTAGGGATCTCTGGCATAATGGGGTTGTAGTTAGCTACCAGCTAGGACTTCTGGCGATGAAGCTGACTCAAAGATTGAAGTATATGGCGGTGTATTTTGGTTTTCCTCTTCCCCCAGCTTGCTTTTCCCTCTTTCCCCACCTTCACATGCTGGCATTGCCACAAAAGTGCCTATATTTGTGGCATGCAGATTCACTCATGCTGGTCCAACGCATGACTCCCCCAGCCTTGTTCCGTCGTAGGTGCTGCTTCTGCCTTTTAGATGGAAGAGAAAAGCACTTGTGGCTAATTAGTAGCCAGCTTCAGCAGACACACTGGAAAAGAGGGGAAAGGAGTTCCCAGAATGGACAAGGGACAGAGAGGAGTGCCTTGCCCTCCTTTGAGCCTGTGTGGTTCATGGTTCTCCATTTTTTGCTGGCAGCTGTCTGCTCCAGCTCATAGGAAAAAGGAAGCAGCCGTAGCAGGCCAGAGTGTGGAGGAATGGAAACAGATGGGGATGGGATTCAAGTGGCATCCAGGAAGACTGCTGGTCAGCATAGCCCTGGCAAAAATCTACAGTACTAGTTCAAGCACAGTCCAGCCCTTGCCTCCGTTGATCAAATCTCTCTTGTGCTGTACATTCTTCCCTGGGTCTCTGTTTTGAGCGTTGGCCCCACAGACTGATGCAAGCCACCTGTTTCTCAAGAGGCAAGCAGCCCCCTCTCCCCCCACTGTTTTGCCAGGAATGCTTTTGCTGAGATTTGGCCTGCAGTTCAGTTGCTTGGGAACTTGGTAACCTGATGCTGGGAACTGTGGGCTGCCTGTCCAAGGAGGGGCCCATTTGTTCCATGACAGTAAAAACTGGTATGTTGCCCCCTGCCACACTGCCTTTTGTCTCTCGTGCATAAATAAAATTAGCCACGGAAGCCCAAAAGGGGTCTCAGACCACCAGCTGTGTTTCTGTCCTGCTTCCAGCTATATCAATGGAGGGGGCTTGAGTTAAAAAGGAGTAGTTAGTTTGAAAGGCCTGTCACAGCAAGGGCAGAGCTAGTCACATGGCTTCTTTCCATGTAAATTGTCACCAGGCTTGCCACTTAAACGTGGAGTAAAATTACAGCACGGCTGCAATGTCTCTAAGATACTGAAGTGTGTTGGATCTCAGAACACATTGAATTTTATGCATGATAAACATGATTTTTGCACTCTCCTCTCTGTGACCTTGAAAAACAACGTTTGCAAAAAAAAAATTTATTGTCCTTGTAAATTTGTTGATTGGTTAAGTTACCTTTGCAAAACTAAATTTGAATTCCGGATTGCTAAAATATCCAAGTTAACTAGGACAGATAAAATGATTCATTAAATCTTTGAATCTGATAAATTAGTTAAGTCTTCTTCGGTCCATTAAAATCAAACCTAAATTTAATCCTGATGATCAATCAGAATTTCATATTTAAGTGGATTCTTGACTAGGCCCATGCACACATCAGAATTAACAGCCAAAACCCACACTTTGGACGCTGGTACTGCTCCGTCCAACACTCACTCAGCAAAGAGGTGCAGAAAGCACAGACTTTACGAGGGCAGAGAGCATAGCAATTGCACCACAACCCACAGCAACCTCATCTCAATGCAACCAGTGATGGACCGGCATGTCAACGACACCCCTTTGACACCCACAAATAGATGCAGACAACGAGTACAAGCCTGGCGCAGGCACACCTCCCTGACTTCATGCTGCCACTACCCAGATGAAGAACACAACAAGGGAGGGGCGAAGGACGCTCCACACCTTCCACTATGTGGTGAACTGTGGCATGACCAGGGGGAGCCTTTGAATGAAATACTTTGTGGAGCTCTGCAAATACAGGTTTGATTCCCTTGTGATTCCCTTGTGTAACCATGGCTGTTACCACACTTTGTATTCCCAGCGATGTATCAAGAGTTTGGAAATGTTATAAAAAAATACCACTTTAAAAGGGTTTTTGGATGCCACAGCTAAAAAATGGTTGGAAGACGTCTTCACAGCTGAAGGGGCCAAACAAAGTGCAACAGTATTTTTTATAACAGTTTAAAACTCTTAATACATCGGTGGGAATACATAGAAAGTGCGAACAGTATTTTTTATAACATTTTCAAACTCTTAATACGTCGCTGGGAATACCTAGTGCGGTAACAGCCCATGTTCCCTTTTGACAAATGGAGACACAGAAAAGAAACTATGGTCATGCTGACTTCCTTTCTCTGCAGTCTGGGGAACAGGCATGGAGGATACAGTCACTAGGGCACTATGACAGAACACACAGTTGCTATAGTCGCCTTCTTGATCCTGCTTGATTCTCACAGTGATCCTTTAAAAATGTCACCATTAGGATGATTACTCTATTAAAACCAAAGGAAAGGGTTTTTTTTAACCTACTTCAAGCAAAATATTTGGCAAGAAAGAGGTGGGAAGATCACATTAAGTGAATTGTGCCTTAATAGCATCAATGGAGCTTTTAAAACCACAGAACTGGGCAAAAACAGCAAAATGACCTTTGGCAGTAAGGCAAGAGACAGCAATAGGCACTAAACCATGACTGGCTGAGGTTGGGAGGGGATGAATCAGAACAGAAGGGGGGGTGGACACTGGCCAGCCATTCTCTTTAAGTACAATACAAAGTTTTTCAATAAGGGCTGGAGAAGGTTCTAAGTCATCCTACCTTTATAATGCTGAATGCAACTTGTGGAATCTATTTAGATCATCATTTCTGGAATGAATCCCCACATCTAGACAGAGAGCAGTGACCGATACCTTGGCATGCACATAGACGATCATGCCCTGACCCTCTTTCTGAGCTTGCTTTGCTCCTCTTGTTCCTAGTGTATGTTCTCTTCCATCTTAGAGCTGCTTCACATTTGTCATGGTACCTCAACATGCAGGTTTTTGAGCATCTTCATCTTCATGCTGTTCAGAGAGGCAGTGGTACTGAACAACACCATTCTCCCTACTTCCTGTTTGATAGACTATGAATAACCTTCCCTTTTCCCAACTCCTGCCTCCTTCAGTCTCAGAAACTCTTCTTAATTTGCCAAAGCTTACACATCTTCCACAGGGGTGCATCTAAGGAGACTGAATTGTGGTCAAGTCAGTTTCTGTTACTGAATGAGCTTCTTATGTGTCTCTCTGATCTGAGAAACAAGAAGAGCACAATTTCAGAAAGACATTTATGAGGGTTTAGTCCCAGAATAGTGTTTTCACTCCCGAAACTCAATCTTGGAACAACTAAAGAGAGGGGCTTGAGCATGTATAGATTGTCTTCTTGTCACCACAGAATAAACACAAGTTTTAACTAGCTAACTATCAAGCCTACTCATATAATGTTCAAAATGCACTTCCCCTTTGACAAATACAAACCAACAGTCTGGTGACTCTTAGGCAATGGCTCTTTTCAAAATGGAGGGCTTCGCAGTCTGATAGCCGTGCTCAGCTCAGTTTCATTAAAGCTTAAAGCTTGGAAGCTAAGTAGGGTTGGCCATAGTTAGTACTTGGATGGGAAACCACCAAGAAATCCTGGGGGTGATGTGCAAAGAAAGTCCTAGTTCTCCATTTTGGCAGTTTGATTTTGACTGCTTTGCACATGATATGCTAACAACAGATCTACTAACTTTATATGTTTGGGTGGAACCACTTCAGTTTGAGAAGCATTACAAATTAGTGTGTGTTCCTGCACTGAAGGGTCTCAGCCACTACAAGTTGCAGTTCAGAAAAGCAAAATCAAGCTTTGCAAAACCTTGGCAAATAAATCAAAACAGGCCTACTTGAAAGAGTTCAGCCTCTTTACAGATTAAGCTGCATAAATTAATACAAGTTAAATAAATTGTGCAAATCTAAATGAATTGATATTTTTGTCTTTCATGTGTTTATCATAAGATATGGCTGTTTGAATTACCTTAGCTTAGGCCAGCGGTTCCTTCGATTTCCATCACTTCAGTACATCTGAATTACCTTAATGTGTTTGTTTTCAAAGTTTTTATTTTCATTCATATCTATTAGCATTTAAAGTGTGCAAATCACTTAAAATCATTTAAATAATTCATCTTCACAACAACAGCACAAGGTAGGTCACCATCATTCCCGTTGTACAGATTGGAAACAGTAGCTTACTTGCTCAGCAACATCCATTCTGTTCATGGCTGAAGCCAGATTTCAGTGCAGATTTTCTAGTCCTCCATTTTATCCATTACCTGGATAAATGCTTGATAGTCTTGTACACTTACTTGACTTTCAATATGGGTCAGCAGAAGAACTTTAAAGGTACCTGTGGGATTTCCAAGATGTTGACTGATGTGAGACAATCTACTGCTGTCATCATAGTACAGATGTTTATGTAGGGTCTTCCATAAGAAGGGCCAGCTGGTTTTCAGGCTAAGTTCCCCATAGCTTATTTTGCCTATGCATGACACTTTTTGCTTCATAAATCATTGCCAAGCCTCGCACAAGAATGCCAAGGTCTTCGCAGGGGGGGGGGGGAGGCAGGGAAACGAAGCTGTGATGCTTTCAACCATTAGCGGCAGGAAGCCATTGATCTAATTTTAGCTGTACTTGCTAATTGCCTTTTATGCAACCAGCTACCTGTAAAAGCTCCCTCTGTCCTTTAACCTTGAGTTCCTGCCTGGACTGGGGCTCAATACCCAACATAGCCAGGCTGTGATAGATTTTCATTATCAAAAAGTTTGCCAGCTTCCCCTCTCTTGAGCCCCCGAGGCTCATACAGAGAAATGAGTCCAATTGGTGACTGGAGATGAATGATTGTTTCTACCCATGGAGCAAAGGTGGCTAACACTGCAAATGGATTCTGGAAAAAGCTTGGCTCTGGGACACACAGAAGGTCTGAGGGGGGGGGGTTAAAACCAAGCTAAGGTAGCTGCTGATGGCCCTTGCTGCATTTGTTTACTCTGAACATTTAGCCATATTCTTAGGTAGCTCAGACTTTTGATCCAAATTGTCAGGAAAAACAGAAAATGTCCACTGTCAGCACCCCTTATACAACTGTTGTTTTTTTTAAATTACAGCTCTCTATTATTATCTCCATCTCTAGGTGCTTGGAGAAAGAATAGTTAACCCTCTGACATGCTGTTGCCATCATCTGTATTTCAGGCTCCCAAGTTTTACTAACCTTTAAGCCATTTTCACCTTTCCTCCATTTATAACATCCTAACTCCCCAGTATAATTTGTTTAACCATTCTTCAAAAATTGTGAGATAGATAGATATTGGGCATGTGTCTGTTCTCCCTCTACGTTGAAGGAAGTATATGTAATAATGGATCGGATCTAACCAGTTTTCCTGCTGGTATAAAAAAGGAGAGGATCCCCTTTGACCACCAAAAGGACTATGGTGGGTATGGAGAAATGCCCTCCACCTTATAATCCACCTCAATATTTTATTAATTGGGGCTATACTCTACACATGCTCCAGAGATTGTAAAGTTAGTAAAAGACTGGCAAAAGAGGAGGAATACAGGTGATATGTCATCTCTGTCCCAAGCACAGAGCACTCCAGAGCTTAGTTATTCACTGGAATATCGCACCTAAAGAGACAGAGACTGGGACAACCTAAAGGTTAGATAATAATTTCTTCCTCTCCTGTGGCAGGAAGGCCAGAACAATCCCAGAGGGGGATGGACTCAAAGGGGAGAATATAAATTATCAAGACACAAGAAGGAAGTTCCTTGCTCATTTCCCTCAGATGAGAATGAGCCATGAAAGACTAAGTCTTTGCCTAGGAACACCATATTGCCAACATGTCAAGTGACAATGGGAGAAGTCTCAACTCTAAGAACAAAGGTAATGATGGTCTTTTAAATGGTGCAGCTTCAGTAATTACTAGCCTATTATAACTAAACATTGTTCAGGATTAACATAGGGAAAGAGAATTGCATGTTCTCACCTTTTCTTTGTAGCCTTGCTCAGCCCAATGCTCGATAATACCATTTATACACTTTTTATTTTTGTTTATTAAACTTCCTTATATTTTGATTGCTTGAAGACTGATCTCTGTAAACACACCACACATATTTGGTCTTGCTATCCAAAGAGTGGTAAAAAGGAGGGGCAGCAGGTGAGCTCGCCATCCCTTGAACACAATAGCTCAACATTATGGAGATGCAAATGATCATCCCTGTGCTAGCCCATATAATTGAAGCAGGAGACAGGGCAACTATGCAGAGCCTCTAAATGGTAACACAGATACAGAGTGCTAGATGTACAAATTTATCTAGCATGGAATACTCTTTCGGATTTGTTATTGGCAGTGGTTACTACCCAGAGAGATGTTTGGTACTCCCGGGAGTAAGGGAAAGAGGCAGCATCACTGAATAGAGACTTGGGCTGGCCATGGGGTTCTTCTAGCCTCTCATAGTCTAGGGAAACAGGTCAATCAATGACACTAAACTTGCTTCACGTGGGAATCATAAAACATGCATGGGCAAAAGGCGTGTGCAAGAGGGACTGGAGTGTAGAGCGCTGGGTGAGAATGAAAAAACTGGTTGGATCCAAGCCAGCAGTTTTCAGACAGCCTAAGAGAGTGATTCAGATATGGTTACCATGTATATACTCAGCAGCCATGTGGTAAAGAGGTTAGAAATATTACCAATCATGATGTGGAGCTGTTGTTTTGTCACCTCAGTTTTTAGCTGAAACATGAATTTCAGATTATGTTCACTCTGGCTTGTTAATCTCAGTGTTTATGTGCCTCCATACTCATAACCTCTGAGCAAACTTGGTGGAGTCTGAGGTGAGAGTGTGTGCCTCTGTCCCAGGCCACACTGGTATTGCTTTTGGCTAAAACCTACCGTATATACTCGCGTATAAGCCGAGTTTTTCAGCCCAAAAAAAGGGCTGAAAAAGCCGAACTCGGCTTATACGCGGGTCAATACGGTAGGGGAGGGGAGGGGGGAAGAGGGAGGAGGGAGGGGGGAGCAGCATTGCCGGTAAAGGGAATTTCTTATTGACCCTCGGCTTATACGCGGGTCAATAAGAAATTCCCTTTTCTGGCCTCAAATTTGGGGGGTCGGCTTATACTCGGGTCGGCTTATACCCGAGTATATACGGTAAATGCAGAACATTCTGGGGAGGAGGGGAATGTACATGTGTGCATGTCTCTAAGCAACTGAAAAAAACCTTAAGTACATATATAAAATTAATTCCAAAAGTAGAATATATCAACCAGTAAAGGGGGAACTCATAATATATATCAGTATTTTTAAAATACCTTTATATACATGTGCAATACATAAAATACACAAATACATACACCTTTAATTATGGCAAGTAAACAAAGAAAAAGCAAATATGTTTTGACAACCATCTTCACCAGTGATCAAAATTAAACATACAGAACCACAGGGATCAAACTTTATAGACCATGTATAGTGAGCATGAAGCCAAGACCAATTTAAAACAATAACCTGAAAACAAACTCTCAATAAAACACTACTATAAAATAGCAAACCGATCACTAATATTATCCTCAAAGCTTTCTGGCATTGTATACAATGTATATTTTACATATATTGTTGCAGTTGATCCCTTCTTTTTGGTTTTGCAGTCAGCTAACCCAGTACCTCACAGCTGCAAAAACCATAAACATCTGACAGCTTTAGAGCCCAGAAGAATAAATTTGGAGATCTAGCAAAATGTATTCAGACGTTTGCATTGCTGTTGCCTAAAAACTGGTGTATGTTTATTATATATTTGAATTATATTTCTATTCCTGCCAACTGTGCAGGACTAGGAAAATCAGTTTGTCCAGAAATGAACACTCCCACCCCCAAGCTTTTTCTTCTCCCCAAATTATTGGGATTTATTTATTTATTTATTTCTGCAGCATATGGTGTTTTGATAGACTCATTCCCACGCAGAGCTTTGTGGATCTGCACTAAGCTCTCTCGGGTAAACTGAACAACAACCATTGTTGTTTGACGTTTTGACATGTTTTGACATGCAGACAGAAGTAAGAATTGTGGCCATACCTTCTTCTGTCTTGGTTCCATCACAGTCTTTAGAAAGTAGGATGGAGAGAGGATCTGCTATCTGCTCCTAAGCTGAGCACCAGAAGCGGTCTTCACATCGAAGGATAGAATATTTCAAACTGCTTGCTTGTTTTAGCAAGGAGTGGGAAGGTAGCGGTGATGGTTAGGAAAACTCTGGAAATCTTGCCTCTATTTGGAATGGAAAAGTTTGAGATCCTCTAGTGCAGAGTACTGCTACTGCTCTAATAATAACAATACCACAGTCTCAAACACAGCTCAGGCATAAGAATCAGATTGCAATGTAGTTGTCAGCCCAGTTACACAGTGTCAGTTAGATAGTGAGAGAGGCTGCAGCATTCATTTATTTAGGGACTGTAATGTTGTTTGGATGGAGGAGAGGGAACAGGTTACAAGCAGAGGTGGATCTACTGTGAAACTAATGAAGCTGAAGCTTCAGGGCCCCTAATCCCACCCGCTGAAGCAACTTTTTTTAATGAGTGAATTTCTCAACAAAATTGATGGAGTTTTTTAAGTGATAGAATCATAAGCCAATGGGTTGAAGTACTTAATATTGACATTAGAATATGCTCTAATAGACATTTCATATGGCCTCAAAATGTCCCTGTAATTGGTCAAATTTCAAAATTTTCTTGGGGGCATGCAGTGCTCAAACCCCCAGCTGTAAGGGCTCACTGAGCTCGCCAGGATCTATTCACAGCCTACATTTGGGCAGCTGGATTGTCAGATCCTTTGTTGGTGCATGGCTTAATAGTTATGTAGTTTTATTTCATCACTGTATGACCCATTTTCCACAGCCTTCAGTTTGCAAGATCTGAGCAAGGCTGTCAAAGATAGGACATTTTGGAGGACTTTCACTCATAGGGTCGCCATGAGTCAGAAGCAACTTGACGGCACTTAACACACACACACACATGACCCATTTTCAAGGACTCCACCCCACCACCCTGTTCACCACCATTTGAGCCTCAAGGTCCTTGCAAGGGCAGCAAGGCCCTTTGGACCTTGTTGGATGTTGCCCTATTGTTGCTGGTTGCAAAGGGGCCCCCATAACAGTTCAAGCTTCAGGGCCCCAAAAATGTAGGTCCGCCACTGGCTACAAGCCATTCAGCCCCTCCCATACCCACTGACCCTAGCCACTGGAACAGCTTCAGCAGTCTGAGGCTGGTACTTGCATGCTGAATATAGAGCAGATCATAGAGAAGGGGGAAATTGTTTGCCCTGGTATTTATCTGAAAACTTTAAAGGTCTCTATTATAGGTGGGCCTTGACCTGGATGGCCCATGCTAGCCCAATCCTGTCAGCTCTTAGAAGCTAAGCCCGGTCTGTCATGGTTAGTACTTGGATGGGAGACCACCAAGGATATCAAGGGTTACTACCAAGAAGCAGAAAATGGCAAATTACCTCTGAATGTCTCTTGTCTTGAGAACCTTGCAAGGCCAACATAAGTCAGCTGCGACTTGATGGCACTTCCCCCTACCACCCCCACCACCACTATAGGCAGAGAACCTGTGTTTTGATTTCCAGTCTCTCCCTCTTCCAAAAGTACACACATTCAGGGTTGCATGCAGTATGTATGTGCTGGAGACACAAATACATATATGACAGCTAAATGGCCCTTTCATGATCAGAGGTCATTCAAACACCACTGCTTATGAGATGTTGGGGACAACCAACATGAAATGTCTTGGAGCCTCCTGGATGCCACTTCTGAGAGGCAGGGTGCTAGACTTTTAGCTGTACCTGATCCAGCAAGCCAATTCTTATGTTTTTACATGATCTGGGGACTTTGGCCAGACAGCTTGCAGCCTTAGAAAGACAAGACAGAGGTGAATAACAGCATATCTCTTTCTCTCTCCAGATAAAACTCATAACGCCCTCATGAGACTTCTTGTACACACCTTGTTTCTCTCTCTCAGCCATCCACCACTGTTGTGCACCAGTGAATGCAAAGTGAACCTTCATGGTTACCACATTACTGTCTCTAAAGCAGGCCTGAAACTTGCGCTGGAGAATGCAGGGAATGATGGAATATATACTACATATTGTATAGCACATGACACAACTCATGCTAGCACAAGCTTTTTCCTCCCAGCTTGGCTGTAGGACTCGAGGACTTAGAGGACAGCTTTGTGCAAACGAACTCGTATCAGCCGTATTCGTTTATTCGTGACTCATAATGAGTTGATGAAGTACAGTGTTATTTTTGGAGCCTTTTAATTGATCACTTTTTGTGCACTTTGTGTGTGTGTGTGTGTAAGTTTTCCTTATAATGAGAGGGCATTTCCACGAGATAATTAGCTCATAGAAGAGAAGAGAAACTGTTTAAAAAGACCAGACATTGCATTCTGTGCAACTCTCTGTCTAAATTTAGCATGTCTAATTGAAGCATTTGCAAAGCTGTTACCTTCTTCTGTGGATGGGCAATTGGAAGTTCTTTGGTAGGCTGGATAGGCAAGAAGTGGCCTTTCCATATGATGCAAAATACTGGATTTTATTCTTGATGCCCTATGTACTCAGCAGCCCTAATTTCCTCTGATGTCTTTTCTCTGCATAATGGATGGTGGACAGACTTGCTGCACAAGAGTAGAAGTGGGGATAGCACATTCACTGTGTTGTTGCCAGCAAGCCTGAAACTAACAACAAACTTGAGGGAGAGCCCTGTTTTTCAAGGTTAAAAATAGTGTAAAATATTTCCAGATGGGAAGTGCTGCAGTAGCATACTGAGGATGCTTTCTTAAAGTTTAGAAAATGGCATTCATATGGTGGTTCCTGCTGCTGATTGCTAATGATGTCAGATGCACTAATTCGGTCTGCGTCTGTAACACATGCGCAACCACATTCCAACTCAGGAGGTGAAATAGCAGAGGAGAAGAGGGCAGGAGCCTATGTTTTCAGTGATACAATTACTGCCATCTGTGTGCTGGAGAAATGTGAAATTTCTACAGCAGAAGAACTATGTTTAGGGAAAGGCATCTGGCTCCCATGCAACAGATGAGAAACAATTGCACATATTTTGCATCATGAACTGACAGCCTGGAACAGCCCAAAATATGTTCAGGAGCCTCGTGTTTCTTTTGACATGGTTTTAGGCCCAGTGGGTTGATTTTTATTGCATTGAATTAGCCCAATAAACAAAACATGTTTGGACAAAGTGTTTTTGAAAAGAGCAAGGCCCTCTAGATTCCATCTGACCTAAGACTGGAACCCCTGCCATAGTTTGAAGTTTGATTTCCTGTGCCCATTTATAATTTCTGTCCATTCCTGGTTCAGTGGCAGGTTATTTAACAGCACAGTGGTTTCTCTGTCATCTTCCTTTCTTTTCTGTTGGATCAGACAGCGGTTTTCTCAACTGTTTTCAATTGCAGCGTGTTTGAAATAGATTTGTAGTCAAAGGGTTCTTCTTGAATTGACGCTTCTGCTGTGAGCTTCCATTTGCTTGTGATGAAGGCTAACATTCATGCCCTTTGAAAAGTTCAGCTTCATATTAATTTGTTTCATTTGTTGTGCTTAATTTGTTTCACAACTAGCTGTAAATTGCATAACAATAGTCAACTCCTGTATACTTTTTAGGCTACAGCATTTCTGTTGTCTGAAGCTCAATTATCCAAAAAGCCTAGTTGTCAGAATTCATTGTGCTCTTTCATATGAAAATAAACCTAAATGACAATTGCTTTGGATGAATCCAAAGTTTTGAGCATGAGAGCAAACCTATAGCGACAAGTAACTGCATGTGCTGCCATCCTCTCACTACCTGTTCAGTTCCTGCAAGTGGGTGATGTGGTGTACGCAGGCTCTGTGTAAGGGATGCTGTGGGGAAGCCTTGAGTGGGGTGGAAGGAGGGAAATAAATAAATCCAGACAATAAGTTGCAATGATGAAAGCTTTTTTATGGCCCGGGAATCCTCTTGTCTGCCCCTGAAGCTGCTCTGTGAACTGGTCTCTAAAACTACACCAGCACAGACAACCGTAATAATTAGGGTTGTCTGGTCCCTCTTCGCCACCGGCGGGAGATTTTTGGGGCGGAGCCTGAGGAGGGCGGGGTTTGGGAGGGGAGGGACTTCAATGCCATAGAGTTCAATTGCTAAAGCGGCCATTTTTCTCCAGGTGATCTGATCTCTATTGATATGCCTCAATTACCTTGAATTGCCCAATAAAGTAATTCAGGAGAGGTTATCAGGATTAAACAATTCTTTTATTAGGCCAATAAAAGAGAAGCGCGGGTGGAGATGCCCTTAAAAGCGTCAGAGCATTCCCACCCAGAACAAAGAAAGACATCATGCTTTATAGACTTTAGGATGTAGGGCAGTAATCAGAATTACGTATAACATCAGAGCCAATACACATTAGATTTGTGTGTGTATATATACAACCATTAGCATATCCTATTAGCGTGGTCTTGAGGCATTTACTTAGATGGCTATATGATCTCTAATGAAGAAACAAAACTTAACATTCTTATCTTACACTCCTGGTGTCTTTAATCACTGGTCTAGGCCTTGTTAAGGCGGCTAGCTGTACCAGCCGAGCAAGGATGATCTCACTGGCACCTGATTAGTAATGGCTGCCAGCTTATGCTAACCCAGTGATCACACACTAGTGAATCTGAACCAAAGATTAATTCTTTACCCCTTATACATGGGGCAGTGCCTTTACATATGTATGCAGAATATATATATATATATATATATATATATATATATATATATATATATATATATATATATATATATATATATATATATATATATATATATATATATATATATATATATATATGCCTGATACTATGCTCTTCTACCTGAGCATAGCACCTTATAAACCTGTGAGTATTCATGCATGTGAAAGAATATATGTTTTCCCATAAATGAAGTTTATAGGCACTTCACTATTGGCTGGATCAGTTGAATTAGCAGGAGATCTCCTGCTACTACCTGGCAGTTGGCAACCCTAATAATAATCTCATAATCTGTGCAGCTGAGCGGTAAAGCCTGCTGCAGCAAATGGCTGGTGGAACTACTTTTATCCTCACAATTCTCAGAGGTAGGTTAGGCTGAAAGATAATGATTACCCAAGAGGGTCACCCTGAGAGCTTCATCACTCACTGGGATTTGAATCTGGGTCTCTCTCCTCCTAGCCCAGAACTCATCCTACTATGCCACATTGGCTGTCAAGGCCTGCTGTTACTTCCCCGGTTGATGAGGATTGTTGCAAGGTAAATGTTTCAGTACTTGCATCTGAAAGACCTTGCTTCCAGTCCAGTCTCATGTGTGTTCATATCTGCCAGAGATTAACAAACAAATATGTTCAAGGCATCATTTTGATTCCTTTTCTGTAAATTCCATAGAAATTAAACTGGGCCAGGACTCCAACTCCTAGGGATGTTTAGCAGCCCACAATTCTGCTGTTTGCCAGCACAGTTCTAAAGTGAAAAGGAGTCAGAAACTTATAATGAAGAGGGGAAAGGTTGGGTTTAATCTTGCTTAAGTGTTGGCCATTGCCTGGCCCTTTTAATTGTTGCATTTATTCAACATCTTCTTTCCAGGAATATATGCCTGTCTGATGCATAAAAATCAATTGTTTAGGCTGTGCAGAGAGCAAACCCTTTCACTAGCAACTTATCCATTAATCATGAACTTTTAAGGCAAGAATGGGCTCTTGTAAGCAGCAGCTAGTCTTCTGGACAAAAGCCTGATAATTCATTTACTCTTTCATGAAGTCTATCTTCCACTTGTAATTATGCAAAGATGAAATTCATTCTTAACTGCAGCTATTTCACTTGATGACAAGAAAGTAGGTATTTGGGAATGAAAATCTTTTTAGAAAAACTGCTGTATAAAACTGAGTTGGTCTGTTTTAAGACCTTCTATGAACACAGTGGGGTGTCCACTATGTTGGACTAAGGAGGAAACTCAGGGTTTTGAGAAGGAACACAAGTTTTTCAGTTTGGGCCCAGAACATTGATGATGTTTTGTGGTTGGAGAGAGATGCTCTAAGCCTGCTGTCATCCCTGGAGGCAAAAGACTAGGTTTAATATTTAAAATTCTGCAAAACCATCTTTCCAAGTTCACAGAATAATTTGCATGTTGCAAGCAAAGGCCAACACTGCTTTGGGAATGTTGCCCCTCCATTGAAATGCCAAGAGAAATCAGAATTGGTTGTACCAGAAGTGGTTCTTCAACTGTTGTCCTTAAATCTTTGCTTTATTCATCCTTATGAATTGAATAGTAATGAAGTGTGTTATATAGGATGGGTTGCAACATCTCTCTTGTTTGGCAGCCTGTGTTTTTTACACAACCAGGAGACAAAATTTTACATGTATATGGAGATCAGCACATTTTGGCAGGCCTTCATAGCCATCTTATTTCATTTTTGCTCACCAACCCTCGATTACCACCATCACCTGTCCTCTTGCATGTTCAGGGGAGGAGAAAGGTGAGATGGTTGCTTCATGCGGGGCTGAGACATGTTCAGGAGATATATTTCCTTGCAGCCCACAAAGAGGTATGGGGCAGGTCCTTTTCCTGAGAGGTAGGGAAGGATCAGTTAGATATCTTACAACGGGCTGGGTCATATTCAGAATCGATGAGAAACTTTTTTGTTGCTTTACATGAACAACCTTGCTCTTCCAAAGAACTCGGGAAGAAAAGGGGAGTTTATCACCTTGCTCTGGACTGGAAGACACTTAGAAATAATGAAAATGACTCTTGCTGCTTCTTAATACTTCCAAAGATCATCCACTAGAGTTGCTCAAAAAATAGCAAAAGACATTCTCACTGCTCCTGTGTCACAAACCCAACCCAGTGCCAGGTGAGTAAAATCAATAGACACATGGGGCGAAAATGCATGGTCGCTTTATTCCCTGTTTCAGCCAGGATTCAGCCAGGATCGAATGCACGTTCGGCAAAAACGCATGCATTCGATCCTGGCTGAATCCTGGCTGAAACAGGGAATAAAGGAGGCTAAAGCGACCATGCGTTTTCGCCCATTAGTTGAGAGGGAAATAACCCAGCTTTCTTGCAGGGCCAATGCAACTGTATGCATGTGCAGAAGATATATGGACACTCCAAAGTATCTGATATGGGGATATCATACACCATGGAGGATAAATCAGTGTGAGAGAAGAGATAAGGGACTGCTTCCCCTTCCTGCAAGTCTTTTACATCTGCCAGAGCCAGGGACGGTAGCAGCAAACTCGGGGGGCGGGCAGCAGCAGGAGAGGACACAGGCAGGCCCTCTGCCTCCCAGTTCCGGCAGCACTTCGCTCTCTGCTTCAGATTTCACCTGGAGGCACACACACACACACCCAACTCAAGCCCTGTTGAGTATCCATTATCGGGGGGTGGAATCCAAAATGTTTAGGACACTTCTGGTCCTAAACATTTCGGATAAGGGATACTCAATGTGTATAATGCCCAATTTGTAGCAGCCCTAATAGCCCAGAGTAGCCCAATCTTGTCAGACGGTACTTGAATGGGAGACCACCAAGGAAGACTGGGGCAGAGGAAGGCAATGGGAAACCCCCTCTACTTATCTGTTGCCTTGAAAACCCCACAAGATGGGACTTCAGGAGGTCGCCATGAGTTGGTTGACAACACACTGGACAACTTGACAACAGACTTTACTTATAAAGCCCAATATAATTTTTGCACTGAATTTGGGTAAAGATATTTTCCTAGTTTTTTGCCAACTTATGTTGGTTACTAAGAGCATAAAAGATAATTTCAGAAGATAAACAGCTTGCATTTCATAGATTACAGCAAAGCTTTTGACTGTGTGGATCATGAAAACCTATGTTTGGTTTTAAAAGAAATGGGTGTGCCATCTGATTGTTCTGATGTGCAACCTGTACTCTGGTCAAGAGGCTACTGTTAGGACTGAATATGGAGAAACCAAATGGTTGCCAATGGGCAAAGGTGTCAGACAAGGATGTACTTTATCTCCCTGTCCCTTCCATCTATATGCAGAGCATATCATAAGGAAAACTGGATTAGATTTAGATGAAGGTGGAGTGAAAATTGGTAGAACATTAACAATTTGAGATATGCAGATGACACCACATTATTCAGAATATAGTGAAGACTTGAAATGACTCCTGATGAAAGTTAAAGCAAAAAGTGCCAAAGCAGGATTACAGCTGAATATTAAGAAGACAAAAGTAATGACTACTGGGGAATTACACAGTTTTAAAGTTGATGATGAAGAAATTCAAGATTTTCTACTCCTTGGCTCCATCATCAACCAAAGGGAGACTGCAACCAAGAAATCAGAAAGAGATTGAGACAGGGAAGGGTAGCCATGAAGGAGCTAGAAAAGATTCTTAATATAAGGAGGTGTCGCTGGCGACCAAGATCAAGTTTATTTATACCATATTATCCCCTATTACTGCGTATGGGTGTGAAAGTTGGACAATGAAGGAAGCTGAAAGGAAGAAAGTTGATTCATTTGAAATGTTATATTGGAAGAGAACTTTACAGATACCACCAAAAAGACAAATAAGTGGGTTGTAAATCACATCAAACCTGAACACCCCCTGGAAGTTTTGGTCACATTATAAAAAGACAAGAGTCACTGGAAAATAAAATAATGCTAGGAAAAGTTGAAAGCAGCAGGAAAAGAGGAAGATCCAACATGAGATGGATTGACTTAGTAAAGGAAGCCATGGATTACTCATTCTGCAGGACCTGAGCAAGGCTGTTAACAATAGGACATTTTGGTGGTCATTAATTCATAAGGTCACCATAGGTCAGAAGCAACTTGATGGCACAACACACGTTCCCCTAGTTTTCCTTATAAACCTTTGGGGGGAAAGAGGTATATTTTTCAAGTCCATTACTTCTTAACCCGAAAAAATTAATTTTGGCCTTATATACTGGAATTAATTTTAGTAAACACTGACAGTGTAATCATGAAGGGGAGGTTAAAGGGCTTTGGAGGTGGCATGACCCCAGTGCTGGCCTAAATGCCACTTGTGCCATTCAAATGGGCATTTATGCTGGCGCTGGGCCACTTACATTGGTGCTGGGGAGTGGCGCAGCAGTGCCACATATGGGCGCCAGGACAACTGCTGTGGCAGCATACCTCTGGTGCGGGGGCTCACGCCGGTGCCAAAGGAGGCATTCCCAGGGGTGAGGCTGACATTAGCCAGCTCCCTGAGCCCTTCTGCCCCAGGAATGCGTGCGTTTGCCACACAAACGTACGCCGGCAAAAGTGGTGGTGCAGCCCATGGAACGGCATATAGCAGTTTCACGGGCTTCAGGGCATTTTCCTGTGTGGCTTGCTGGCCACAGTGCAGCAGGCCCCTCAGGAGGCGGCACAGCTGCACCCGGGCTGCACTGTCCCTGGGTGTGCCCCAACTACCCCCTCCCTTAGGATTGTGCTGCCCAACAGTGGTGGCCTACTAATCCACCTCTAATTTAGGGGAGGGGGGGACTGTAAAACATAACATGCTATTCACATTTTCTTACCATACTACTATCGCTGCTGACTGCGTACATTTTAAAACTAGAAATGAAGCCTGCAGCCACTATCCTTCCCTGTCCATTTATAACACACACATGGCTGTTTCCACAGCAGCTTATGGTATAGTGGATAGTATAGACTTGAGCATAATATATATTTTTTAAATCTCCTACAAAGGACAAATTGATAGGATTTTCTCTGATATTCACACCATATTTTAGGAAAAGGGAAGGAATGTTTAGTATGGTAATCCAGAGTTTTTGCTTTGCTGTGGAGCGGCGGCTTTGACTTGATCAATATCAATCCATCTGGAAATGTTTTGCTAAATGTTTCTTGTTCCTAGCATGGTGCTCTGGAACTCCTGGGCTTTCTTGCTTATGGCATGCTACAATAGGGATGATGTAAGCTAATTGTTCGGTACATGTGGTAGGGAGGAACTGGCCTGTCTTCTTGTAAGGAGAGAAGCTAGATGACTTTCTGATCCATTCGGCTCTTGTATGATTTATTAGTCTGCCTTCTCTTGTAGTATTTCAAGGTGTCTCTCCTTCACCTGGACTTGGTAGAGCTTTGGCTTCCAGATCATGCAGCAAGGATGCCACTGAAGAGGGGATGGAGGAAAGAAGAGCACACTCTAAGAAAGGACCATTCCCTGCTGGCATTGATTAATAGCCCCAGCATGGCAGGATGATCACAGGGAATGGGAGACAATAGCTCTGATTTCACTGGGCCCTCTCCATCTCACTTCTGTCCAAATGCCTGAAAACAGCTGACAACTGTGAAAGGGGATAAAGTGAGATTAGCCCATCCTGTTAAAAGAAATAATAGACAGCAGGGCATTACATCGTATCTATTCTCCCAGTGGTTGTATGTTTAATGCTTAGGGTTGCCAGGTCCCTCTTTGCTACCGGCGGGAGGTTTTTGGGACAGAGCCTGAGGAGGGCAGGGTTTAGGGAGGGGAGGGGACTTCAATGCCATAGAGTCCAATTGCCAAAGCGGCCATTTTCTCCAGGGGAACTGATCTCTATCGGCTGGAAATCAGTTGTAATAGCAGGAGATCTCCAGCTACTACCTGGAGGCTTGGAAATCAAACTGCAGAACTAGTGCCAAAAAACAGAGGTAACACAGAAAAAAACGGCACTTATGGCAAAAAAGCAACGAACTACAGGAAATATAACCATGAATTTCAATATAATGTAAACACTTATGTGCAAATACAGAGCAAGAGAACAATGTCCATCTCAAGACAATATAAATAATAAAGTCCAAGAATGCCAAAAATAAGATAGGTTTCCGGTACTGGGTCCTATTTCGCATCAGCTTTTTCAATTCTGGCAATCCAGCAACCATCAATCAAATTCAATTCCACAGAACATATGTTCCAGGACATCGGCATATAGCCACCTAATGCAAGCGGATGGCTAATCTACGTCACCCTGAGCTCTGAGGAAGAGCAAGATAAAAATGTGTTTGATGTGGTGAAGATTCAGGGTCTTGTGATATATACAGCTTTCTTCGATCATGAGGTCATGCTTCTGTGGCAGTGTCCAAACCGTTAGGGTTGCCAGCTCCAGGTTGAGAAATACATGGAAATTTTGGGGGTGGAGCCTGAGGAGGGCAGGGTTTGGAGAGGGGAGGGACTTCCATGCCATAGAATCCTATTGCCAAAGTGGCCATTTTGTCCAGGGAAACAGATCTCTGTCGCCTGGAGGTCAGTTGTCGCCTGGAGGTGGGCAACCCTATTAATGCTCCAAGAGTGAGTTGGACATAACTGGCCAGGGAAGGGAGGGAATACATTATGGTCAGCTCAAGAGAAGTCCTTCCCCCCACTCACATAATACTAGGTACCCAGAGAGGAATTCCCCATGCTGTTCCTAAAACGAGTGATGCCTAAAAAATGCACACAGATCTTCCAAACTAAGGCACGTGCATTTCTCCCATGTTGAGTAACACACAGCTACCAGCTTCTGTCAAGCTACCAGCTTGATTCTAGCTTTCTATCCTGATTTCTCCCAGTTTTATGTCTCCGCCAGTGCTCGCATGTCCTCAGTTTGTTGTAAAGGGGAACTGCTAGCAGAGCAACAATAGTGGTTCTTCCTAAGGCTGCCATTTTACATGAGCTAACAGAGGTAAAGTGGAAGATTAAACAAAACAAAACAAACAATGACCATATGCCCTGGTGTTTGGGGGAGGAGTGCCAAATATTTTTCTTAGACACAGACGGGAAGGAAGAAGGGCAGCACCAATGACCATAAAAATTGCATGCAAATAGCACAGTTTAAATCCACTTGTCATAGGAAGAATACCCCATATATTAAATACTTGCAAGTCCCAGTGTATAATAGAAAGTGGCCCATTACTCTGTTGTAGCTAAAGTTCATCATATTTCTGTTCAGCTCATTGGTAGTTATCGAATTGTTTTGGGGCATTGCGCTGGCTGCCCACCAAAGCAGTTCCTGTTTGAATGCCCCAAGGAGGTGTGGCTGTTATGACTCGTCATTCCTAGAGATCAGCCACACAAGGAAGTTCAAACACTCAGGAAAACAGCAGACTGTAAGAAGCCATTGGTCGCATTAAAAAAACAAAACAAAGACGTGAGCTGCAGCTAAAGAATAATCAGGAGATAAACGGGACAGGGGGCAAGTGCAAAGAGAAGAATAATACCCAGCCTGCGTTTCTGGGAAGCAGTCTGCTGGAACTAGGAGCAGGGCTCTTAGGAGACCTTTAGACAAGATAATGGTTTTTTATTCCAGGCAAAGTTTACCCAACAGTATTTATTCTGGGCTTACCCAATCTTAATGTCTCTTGCTTGGGATCTTATCAGGTGTGCTAATGATGCAGCACTAATTGGCAGGAATGCAGAAGAACTACAGGGTGATGTGATCAGAATGCTGTGACTCAGTATATTTGTTGCTTTTTTGGCAGAACTGGGAGCCTCTGGTTCAAAACTTGTAGCGCTAACCCTATAGGACCAAGCTCCATAGACTAGACCTACTTCCACAACTGGCTTCACAGACACAAGAGAGACCTTTCTACTCTTGTGTGTGTCCTGGCAACCTCTCTACAGGACTACTGTAATGTGTTATCCTTATGGTTGCCCATGAAGGCAGTTGAGATCATCTTCATGAATGTGACAACTACACAGGTTGGAATTCAGGTTGGTGCACATAACACCATTCCTGCTGGTGTTCCTCCACAGGTAACCAGTACTTCCACAGGTAACCAGTTTCCAGGTCACTTTCAGGGTTCTTGGTTATTATCTTTAAATACCTGTATGGCCTTGAAGTGGGATATTGGAGGAAGTACCTCTTCCCAATGCTACTTTCCAGTTCGCTAAACTCCAGTAATACTTCTGTACTATAGGTGCTGTCCCCTTTCGAAGCAAGTTTGTCTTTCAAAGAGTGCCCACTGTTGCCATCTTGGGTTTATGGAACTCATTATCGCCTGATGTTTGCCAAATTTGAGAGAAGCTAGTTTAGATAGTTTATTGGGACTTTTATGATTTTTAGCAAGCTTTTAATTTTTGTGTGTGGAACGGTTTCATTTGGTTTGTATTTTTTTTTTTTTTGTATTTTGCAAGTTCTGCAGTAGCCTGACATCTGTAAACATTAAACGTTCTCACCACTTTCACCCTGTCAAAATGGCTGGTTGGGCTGCAGTGACAAATATAAGTAGAAGAGCACAAACTTAGGGTAACAGATTGAGGGTGGTGCAGTAGCAGTCTAAAAATCTGGCCTGTAAACTGGGATTCCCTGATAGCCTTGAGCACTTGGTTCATTCTGAGGCCTTCTCTCAAGTGGCTGCCACTGTCTTCCTATTTGGCATCAAAAAGCATTCTTTCTTTGAGGAGATCAGAGGGGTAGGGCCTACTTTGCTGTTCCCCCTTGGTTACTTTAGTAACACATTATCCAAACACTGAGTGTGGGAAGAAAGGGCCGTGTCTCCTGCTGAGTCACGCTTGGCTCACTTTGCAGCAGCGATGCTGTTGGAATGTGTGCATGCCAGAGTGTGTGGGGATCTGCGGCGAGCTAAGTGGATTGATGTTTATTTTGATAATGAGTTCTCGATGTGTTCACAAACTAATATAATCAACTCATTAGGAGGAAGCATGTTTAATTCAGAACTTAGCTGTTGGGAGATTCCCCAGTAGTGGCTGATGGGTAATTATTTTAGCACCCTTGCCAGAGAATACGTCATCGTAGGCAGACAGGCTGAGAATAACAGGGTAGACAGTTCAGTTAGAGTCTTTTGTCTTTAGGAACTACTGGGTGCAATATTTTTGTGAACAGGAAGCTTTACAGGGGAGGGGGGAAAGGACATGCCAGTGCCCTGAATAAACCTGACTTCATGAGCTTGTATGAGATGAGCGTGATTCACTTAAAATCAAAAAAGAGATAATTCTAGATAAGCCTGCACCTGAAATAGTGAGAGATATTTATTTATTTAATAAGAGATTAGTCAAAGCCTGATCTGGCCTGAAAAATTAAACAGATGCAGGTAGTATTCAGGTTTAAGCTCATTACCTGAGTTTAAAAGGATTAAGATCACGCCCACTTTGGAGATTCCCATGCTTCTGGTCTGGAACTTGAGTGTAAAACTGGAAGCATGGAAAATAGGTTTCTAAACAGATTATGTTGACTAAGAGTCTGTTTGTCAGATGGTGGATTTGAACCAGAAACCTTAGTTATATTGGGCAGGGACGCATACCAGTAAGGATTTGAACTCCACAGTGTGTGCAAGAGCCCTCTCAGGCACAGAAGGGAATAGAGGCACACACCATTGGCCCCTTCAACTGATAACCAGAATGAAGCTTTAGGGTTGTCCGGGCCTGGAATTGCCGTGAGGAGGCTAGTGTCTGCCTTTGCCTGGTCCTCAGCACAACCTCCTGTCTGCTACATCCCAAGCCCCAGCTCCTAGTCTGATTTCAGCTCGTAGTTCTGAGCTGGGGATAGCGTTGCCAACCTCCAGGTGGTGGCTGGAGATCTCCCGCTATTACAACTGATCTCCTGATGAGGCCATTGGACTCTACGGCATTCAAGTCCCTCCCCTCTCCAAACCCCACCCTCCTCAGGCTCCACCCCAAAAATCTCCAGGTATTTCCCAACTCTAGTTGGGGAACGTGAACACAGTGCGTTTCTGTATACAGTTACCCCAGTCTACGCCTATTGGTTTCAATGGGCTTACAATGGAATACTCTTCATAGGACTGCCCCATAAATCTGGTTCATGGGCTGGCATTCCTTGATCATGATGCCTGAAAGCATAGAAAACAAACCTGGAATTGATTTAGGCTTATTATCAGCAAGAAGGAAAACTTGCACATGAATCTAGGATAAAATATTTGAACATTGTAGAGCTTCCCACGACAATTTTTCATTCTCATGTCTGCTCATAGGAGATATTCTGCTTGATATGGGCTTGACAGGTACCCATTTGAAATTATGCTGAACAATCCTAAGCAAGTCTACTCAGAAATAAGTCCCATTTTATTCACTGGGGCTTTTCCCCAGGCAAGTGTTCTTAGCACTGCAGCCAGAGTAATCCAGCTAGTCAAATGTACAATAGTGTTTGTTTTAAAGGCACATGGGAGTTTTATAGTACATTATAGAGATAACTATGTAAAGATAGGGTCTGAGGAAAATTCATCATGCACTTCAGTAATGTGAAGAGAGTGGGATACTTATTGTAATGAACTCTAGGTCATAGAGAGCTGTATTCTTTTTTACTAGTGGCTGTTGCATTGACAGGATGCATTGAATCTATACTTCAGAATGCCCAAGCTCCAGTGCAGGCATGCCCAAAATAGTAATCCCAACAGCCCCATTATAATAGGTACCTAGTGGCTACTAATACATTCACTTTATTTAAAGTACACTTATAGCCAACCCTAGGGACAAAAATTCAATCTAGTGCAGGACAAATTATGTTGGGGCAAAAGTTCTGAAGTTCTGTGCCTCCCAAACATGCAAAGGCCCAACTCAGACTGGGACCACAGCTAGGGTTGCCAGGTCCCTCTTCGCCAATAGTGGGAGGTTTTGGAGGCAGAGCCTGAGGAGGGTGGGGTTTGGGAGGGACTTCAATGGCATGGAGTCCAATTGCCAAAGCAACTGATCTCTTATCGGCTGGAGATCAATTGTAATAGCAGGAGATCTCCAGCTAGTACCTGGAGGTTGGCAATCCTAACCATGGCTCCTGACCTTAAATGACCCTGGGCAGCTGTTGTTTGCCCCACTGAGGAAACTTACTTCTAACCATCAGAGTATTTCACACAAGGGGACAAATAGCAGGTCCTTGGGACAATTTCAGGTTGGGAAAATGGCATGGGGCCGGGGGAGGCTTAAGCACATTCTCCACATCTGCTGCGGTCCCATTCTGAATTGGGCTCCTGCTCCTGGAAGATATGGAACTCTAGGCCCTTGTGTGTGTGTGTGTGTGTGTGTGTGTGTGTGTGTGTGTTAAGTGCTGTCAAGTCGGTTCTGACTCATTGTGACCCTATGAATCAATATCCAATGTTAGCTTCTAGGGTCAGTTCAGGCTTGATTTGATCTATAACCCACTGATTTGTTTTTATGGCAGTCCATGGTATCCATAACACTCTCCTCCAACACCACATTTCAAAGGAGTGTACTTTCTTCCTGTCAGCTTTCTTCACCCTTGTCCAGCTTTCACACCCTTAGGCCTTTAGACTGCCTGAAACTCTGGTCTAGACTGTGGTATGGCTTACTATGGTCAGAACCAAGTGATTCACCTGTTAACATTTGGCATCAGCCCATATCTGTTAGAAAACATCAAGGTAGGCTTTGAGCATAGCTCCCAAACGTATGCCACAAAGTTATGGAGAAAAGGAAGTTTTGGAGAAGCCACAAAGTTATAGAGTAAACCATCTTGTAATCGCTTGCAACATCCAGCAGTCTCAGAGGTCATATAAAGGACTTGTGATATGTGGCTTTCATTTGCCAACAGTTGGCGCTGAAAGCTCTTGTTATGCCTTCTCTTCTTTTTTTCTCTTTCTTTATGTAGTTATAAAATTTGGCTTTCACCGTATCCCATGGCAACAAGTTCCAAAGCACAAACATGTGTTGTACAAAACAGTAACTGCATTTTGTTTGTGTGAAATTTGCCACCTCTTCATTTCTTTTAGTGTTTACTAATTCCTGTAGGAAATGAATTAAAAGGTTTTGAATTATTATATCATTTGTTTCATGCTTTTACCAGCATGCTTTTGTAGCTTTATCAACTGTATATGCAGTACTTATTAAATCACATATTTACTCAAGTTCCTAGCACTAAATGGAGGATGGCAGGTTGTTGAGTATAGACTGGCAAACGAGTGCCTGAAGCATTATGATCAAAAGAGAAAAAAATCTACTAATTGATACAGGCCTTGAGATTCCCAATTTTGATATTGCTGATGCTTATCTGGACTATGGAAAAGTGGATGATCTAAGAAGGGGATATAGGCAGTGCTAATTTTCCTACCCAAGATCTCCAAATAATTAATGTACATTTAGTAAATGGATGTATAATTTCATTTGCTTAAGCTCTGAGGAAGCGAGCCCCGTGGCGCAGAGTGGTAAACTGCAGTTCTGCAGTCAAAGCTCTGCTCACAACTCATGGCGACCCTATGAATCAATGTCCTCCAAAACGTCCTATCTTTGACAGCCTTGCTCAGATCTTTCAAATTGAGGGCCATGGCTTCCTTTATTGAGTCCATCCATCTCTTGTTGGGTCTTCCTCTTTTCCTGCTGCCTTCAACTTTCCCTAGCATGATTGTCTTTTCCAGTGACTCTTGTCTTCGCATAATGTGACCAAAGTACGATAGCCTCCATTTGGTCATTTTAGCTTCTAGGGTTGGTTCAGGCTTGATTTAATCTTTAACCCACTGATTTGTTTTTTGGCAGTCCACAGTATCCGCAACACTCTCCTCCAACACCACATTTCAAAGGAATCTACTATCTTCCTGTCAGCTTTCTTCATTGTCCAGCTTTCACACCCATACTTAGTAATAGGGAATACGATGGCATGAATTAATTTTATCTTGGTTGCCAGTGACACATCCTTACATTTAAGAATCTTTTCTAGCTCCTTCATGGCTGCCCTTCCCAGTCTCAATCTCCTTCTAATTTCTTGGTTGCAGTCTCCCTTTTGGTTAATGATGGAGCCAAGGAATAGAAAGTCTTGAACAATTTCAATTTCCTCATTGTCAGCCTTAAAGTTGAGTAATTCTCCTGTAGTCATTACTTTTGTCTTCTTGGTGTTCAGCTGTAGTCCTGCTTTAGCACTTTCTCTTTTAACTTTCTGCAGTAGTTGTTTTAAGTCTTCACTATTTTCTGCCAGTAATGTAGTATCATTGACATATCTCAAATTGTTAATGTTCCTCCCCCCCCAATTTTCACTCTACCTTAATCTAAATCTAATCCAGCTTTCCTAATTATATGTTCTGCATACAGATTGAAGAGATAGGAATATAAAATACATCCTTGTCTAACACCTTTGCCAACTGGAAACCATTCTGTTTCTCCATATTCTGTCCTAACCGTGGCCTCTTGTCCAGAGTACAGGTTGCGCATCAAAACGATCAGATGTTGTGGCACACCCATTTCCTTTAAAACCAGCCATAGCTTTTCGTGATCCACACAGCCAAAATCTTTGCTGTAATCTATGAAACACAAGCTGATTTCCTTGTGAAATTCTCTCGTATGCTCTAGTAACCAATGTAAATTTGCAATACGATCTCTAGTGCTTGTTCCTTTTCTGAATCCAGCTTGAACTTCAGGCATTTCTCATTCCATA
>NW_026612102.1:0-51315 GCF_029931775.1 Euleptes europaea
TGGACCCGGTCAGCTTTTTCTTCTGCTTTTTCCGGGCCTCCCCCCGATGGGGGGGCTCCCCCCTTCGGCTCCCCCAGTGGGGGAGACCTTCAGACACTTGTTTTTTCCAAAAATTCCACTCAAAACCCCCTCAAACCAGGCCAAAACTTACAAAACAAAAACTTTCCTCTGGAGCTGATGCTTCCTGCGACTGCTCACCAGCAACGTTAGGGTTAGGGTTAGGGTTAGGGTTAGGGTTAGGGTTAGGGTTAGGGTTAGGGTTAGGGTGTAATAGGTTGTAATAGGTTTTTATTTGCACCCTTTCAACAAAACAACAGTATCATACAGTACTCTATAAAACAGTACACACCACACACCACCAACTCCAGACCACAACTACCCCCATTTACATCTCATAGTCCCATAATCCCATAATCCCCCATCCATAATACTCCGTAATACTCCGTCATCCATCATCCGTCATCCGTCGGCTGTCAGCTGTCATCCGTCCTCCGTCCTCCGTCATCCGTCCATCCGTCCATCCGTCCTCCATAATCCAAAATCCAAAATCCAAGACCAAAGTCCAAAAGTCATAATCCAGAGTCCAGAGTCCAAAGTCTATAGTACAAAACAGAGTCCAAAAGTCCAAAGTCCAAAGTCCATAATCCAAAGTACAAAATCCAAACGCCATAACACCATAATCCACAATACACCATCCATAGTCGATAGTTGATAGTCCATAGTCCATCATCCATCGTCCATCGTCCATCGTCCATTGTCCATCGTCCAGAATCCAGAATCCAGAATCCGCTATAAACAGTAGAACTGTAGAACTGTAGTCGGCAGCAGTCCGCAGCAGCTCACAGTCAGCAGTCAGCAACACACAACCCACCTCACGGCACCGGTGGGTTCACTTCCGAGAACCACTGCCACCTACTCCTCCAGCGACTGGCCCGCATCCGCCCCCGCTCCCAGTCCCGAATGCGTCCCAACCCGTTGACTACTGCCCGCAGAGTCTCTTTCAGCGGCACCACCCAGCCAGTCCGCTCCTCCCAGTCCCGGTTCTGCAACACCTTTTGCAGCATGAGCAGATTCAGCAAGCGCACCACACTCCAAGCCGGCTTGGAGCCGGGAGGAAGCTTCCTCGGCCGGCCCACTCCCCCCGGCGGCTCCAGTCCCGAGACCACCACCTCCCATGCCTGGAAGACCAGATACGGCCAGGACATGAGCCTCGCCAGAGCCGCCCACTCCCTCCTCACCGCCGGACACAACTTGACCACGTGGGCCACATCCTCCACCGGCCTCCGCTCCACAGGAAGGCCGGCGAAACAGCGCACACAGAGCGTCCTCCGACACGAGAGATCGCCCTCCGCACGCTGCCACTGCTGCTCCT
This sequence comes from Euleptes europaea, assembly GCF_029931775.1. NCBI lineage: Eukaryota > Metazoa > Chordata > Lepidosauria > Squamata > Sphaerodactylidae > Euleptes > Euleptes europaea. The sequence goes on from NW_026612102.1 coordinate 1,373, forward strand.
CCCCCTCCTGCTGCTGCCATCCCTCCTGCCGTTGTTCCTGCTGGGTCCGGGACAGGGTCTGGGGCTGGGGCTGGGGCTGGGGCCGGGGCTGGGGCCGGGGCTGGGTCTGGGTCTGTGTCTGTCTCCCCCTCTTCTTCTTTCTCCTCCTCCACACCCTTGCCACCTCCAATACCTGGTGGTATGCCTCCCACTGCACGTCCCACAGGAAATACGGGATGGTAACATCCCGGAACGGCTGCAGTGGGAAAACCGGGCGCAAAAGGTATTGGGATTGAGATCCATTCTCCCCCCCTACAGACCGTGCTCTCCTCTCAGCATCGTAGGGCTCTGCCCTCCCCTTCTGGAAAAGGTTCCAGTACAACAGGGCCGCCCAACTCCGCCTCCTTCTCCTCCCCTTCTGTTGCTGCTGCTGCTGCCGCTGCAGCTGTTGCGACTGCTGCTGCTGCCGCTGCTGCTGCTGCTTCCTCCATCTCCCCAAGACCACTCTAGCCACCTCCCCCACCGACACCTCATGGCTGGCAACGCCCAAAGCCAACTCTGTCACAAAGTCCGGCAACCTCCTCCTATCAGCCTTCCCCAGCGGCGGTTGCGGTGGCGGCGGCGGCGGCGGCCCCCTTGGCCTTGGCCCGCGCTCCATCACTGCTATCGTTGCCGTTGCCGTAGCTGCTGCTGCTGCTATTGTTGACACTGCAATCCCTTCCTTCTCCTTCTCCTCCTCCACCTCCTCCTCCCGCCGTAGCAGCAGCCCCTGCTCCTGCTCCTGCTCAGCCCCCAAACCCCCTTCCAACGCTTCCATCAACTGGGCCCACCAGCCCTTGGAACCCCAGACCGTCTCTGCCACCCAGTCATCCCTCCAAGTCAGATATCCCAGCTCCTCCACCTCTTCCACCCTTTGCGATACTGGCGTTGGTGTTGGCGTTGGTGCGGGTGCTGCTGTGAATGCTGATGTTGATGTTGATGCAGGTGCAGGTGCGGGCACGGGCACGGGCACGGGCGTGGGTGTGACCCCTATCGCTGTTGAAGGCAGTGGCGGCGATGTGACATTGCTCACCAGGAACCTGGCCAAGAACCACAACCCCATGTCCAAGAGCGCCAGGCCCCCCTCCGACCTCCTCCTTTGCACTGCCACCCGATCCACGGGGAAGTCCGCCGCCCCAAAGAGCCACCGCCAACAACCCCTGGCCGCCTTGGCCATCACATCCCTCGGCGGCGGGTAAACCTCAGCCACGAAATTCCCCGCCGCCACACAATAGGTGACCAAATACTGGACCTTCTGAGCCCGGGTCATCTTCCAGTCCTTCCACGTGCGCAGATTGTCTGCGACCCTCTGACCCCACCGCTCCCAGTTGTACCTCCAGCCCCTGTCATCCAGGGCATAGAAGATGCCCAGGATGCGGACGCGCTCCACCACCTCCGCTTCCTCCTCCACCCCGCCCTTTGCCATAATGCCCCCGGAGCAACGCCTGATCTCGGCCTGGCTGCCGTCCAGCCAAAACAGGCGGCTCTTCTCCTCATTGACCCTAGCCCCCGAAGCCGCACAGTAGTCCCTCAGATGGTTCCGGACGCGCTCCCTCTCCTCCACATCATTCAGCCACAGACAAACATCATCGGCATGGGCCACCACCTTACACGCCCAGGCCTTTGAGACCGAAGCTGAGGCTAAGGCCCAGGCCAAAGGGGGCCCAGGAACTAAATCCGGAGCCGGAGCCGGCACCCCTCCAGCCCCTCCAGCCCCTCGCCCCGCCCCCAGCCGCAGGCCCCTCACCTCCACATCCTGTCTGATGGCGCTCAGACAGGGCTCCAGAGCCGCCACATACAGCAGCGGACTCAATGGACAGCCCTGCCGCACCCCACAGCCAATCGCCACCTCCACCCTTGTAGACGCCGTTGCCGTCATCAGCACATCTCCCTGCGCCACGTCCAGAGAGACCCGGGCCCCCCTGTACAGAGTGCGCAGGGTCTCCAGCAGCCCCTCCGGCACTCCCATCTTCTCCAGGACGCACCACAGGTATCCGTGCGCCACCCTATCAAACGCCTTACTCTGGTCCAGCTGAAGCAGGTAGCCGCCCCTCGCCTCCTCCACCACCTGCTGCTGCTGCTGCTGCCGCTGCCGCTTCCTCCTCCTCTGCTCCTCCTTCCTCCTCCTCTCACCCGCCACCAGCTGGAAAACCTTCCTCAGGAGCCGCGTCGACTGCAGCATCGTCCGCCCCGGCACCCCACTTGTCTGCTCCACCCCAATGAAGCGATGCGCCACCCCCTTCAGCCTGGAGTTCAAGACCCGCGCCATCACTCTGTAGTCGACATTGGTGACCGTCAGGGGCCGCCAATTTCGCAGCAGGGTCCGGTCCCCCTCCTTTGGCAGCAGCGTCATCCGGCCCTCCAGGAAATCCGTGCTTGCCCACCCCCACCTCCAGATCTCATTATATACCTCCACCAACAACGGCACGAAGGTGGCCCCCAACTCCCGGAAGAGCCCATAAGGCAAGCCGTCAGGGCCCGGCGCCGACCGCCGACGGCCCACCCTGATCGCCTCCACCACCTCCTGTGCCCGAATCGGCCCCTCCAGCGCGTCCCTTTCTTGTGGCGACAGCGCCATCCTGCACAAGCCGCCAGCTCGCTCCACTGCATCCAGGTAGGCCCGCGCACGCTCGTCCGCCTCTCCGCTCCTGCTCCGTGCGCGGCCCTCCCAAAAGATCTACAAAGAACCCCCGCACCCTTTCCTTCACCGTACACAGATCCTTGGCCACCTCCTGGTCTTCCTCCACACGCACGCCGGCTGCCAACAGGCCCCCTTCTTGCCTCCGCGCCGCCGCCCTCCCCCGCAGCCGGTCCTTCTGCCACTCGCCATGGATGAGATGCGGGCCGCTCGCACGCAGCTCCTGCCTCTGCCCCCTCCTGAGCACGAGCCGGCACTGATAATCCGCCACCACCTGTCGACACTCCCGCAGCGTCTCCTCCGTCACGGCTGGCCCCAGACCCTGCGCCACCTTCCACCTCGCCGCCAAAAGGGTCTGGATCGCCCGGTGATAGTTGGCCAGGCGCCGCGTCCCTTGCACCCTCCTCGCCACCAAGCAAGCCTCCCGGATGTGCTCCTTCGTACTCTCCCACCACCGAAGCACCGCCCCCTTCTCCTGCTCCTTGTCATCTTCACCATCTTCCCCGTCAAGTCCCTCTACACCGACACGCGCACCCGCACCCGAGCCCGCACCCACCCCCGCCCCTTGCCGCCCCTCCACCGCCACCAGGCGAGGCTTACGGAGCAGCGCATAGGCCACCACTCGCTGAATCTCCGGTACCATCTGGAAGGCCCGCATCTCCTTCTCGTTCAATCTCCACTGCCGCCGCTGCTGCTGCTGCCACCGACCAGAATCTGCGGCCGAAGCCAAAGGAGTCGGAGCAGGGGGACAAGGAGAAGCAGGGGGAGCAGGGGGAGCAGGGGAAGGAGGAGGAGGAGGAAGAAGAGGAGGAGGGGAAGGGGAAGGAGAAACCCCCTCAGCACACTCCGTCCGCCGCCCCCACCACTGCCGCCGCCTCTGCCCCGGCCAAAAAGCCAGAGCCACGGCCACCATTGCATGCTGCGACCACGGGTTCCCCAGCAGCCTGGACACTGCCGTGGCCCTCTCCGCCGACGTCCAGACCCTGCCCGACCTGATTGCTGCACTACCACCCGCATAGATGCCTCTCGGACCTGTCCTCTCCTCTCCCGCCGCTGCCATTGTTGTTGCTGTTGTTGTTGTTGTTACTGTTGTTACTGTTGCTGTAGCTGTAGCTGTCCCTGCTCCTCGCGGCTGCCAGTGCCACCGGGGCCCACTGCCACGAAAGACCTCCCTAAAATGTATGGGCAAATAGTCTAGCTCCCATGGGCCAAGGCCCATCGTGTCGCCCAGACCCGCCCGCTGTCGCAGCAGATGCATCACCGCCCTCTCCTCCACCGACCACTCTGGCTTCCCCTCCGCCAACACCTCCAACTGCTCCTCCTCCCCTGCCCAAAGGCGAGCAAAGTCTCCCGCCAGCACCAAATGTCGGGATGTGCGTAAACACCCCTCCAACAGGGGCCACAAACGTCTCCGTCTCCGACCGCTGCGCGGGACCAGCAGCACACACAGACGACACTTCTGCCTGCACTGCTGCTGCTGCCGCCGCTCAGCACTGTTTCCACCTCCCCCGGAGGTACTGGTGATAGTGGCCGTGGCCGTGGCCGTGGCAGAGACAGCTTTGGCATTGCTCATCCTGGTGCTGGTGCCGGTGCCAGTGCTGATGGAACTGGTAGCACTGCAAGTGGCAGTCCTGCAAGTGGTGCCAGAATCACTGCCAGCAACCACCCCCCAATCAAAATCTACAACTAGGAGACGGCCCGGCCACGCCTCCCACACTGTCCGCACTCGAAGATGGGGGGCCACATGGGACAGCAACACCGCCACCCCCGATCGTCCCCCCTCCTCCTCATCCTCCTCCTCATCCTCTGCCCCCACCGCCACCGACCACAGTGAAGGCCCCCAAGTCCAGGAACGCTGGGCCACGCTCCGCTGCCGAGGGGTACAAACCCCAGTCCCTTGCAGCGCCACCATATCGGCTCCCAACTTGCTGAGGTGATAGTAGGCATCCTCCCTCCGCTGCGACGAGCCCACCACCACCCCCCCACAGTTCCAAGACACGATCCGCAGCCCCTCCATGGCCAATGCAAGTGCCCAATGTCTATCACGCTCACAACTCTAGCCCCCATTCCTTCCTTCATTCCTTCATTCGCTCGCTCGCTCGCTCGCTCGCCCCCTCACGGAGACGACGGCGGCGGCGGCGAAGGCGAAGCCACAACAGCATCTGCTGCTGCTGCTGCCGCATCAAATGAAGCAGATGAGACAGGTGAGTCAGGTGAGTACAGTGAAGCCCCCGGCACCCCGAGCGCCTCACCAGACGGCCCTGCCCCCAACCTGTCCGGGACCAGAACCGCCCCCTCCAGTCCTGGCGACTGCTGCTGCTGCTGCTGCTGCAATCGCCTTCCTTCATTTCCCACCCCTTGCCCTCGGTCTTCGCCCGGGACAAGTGTGGCACTACAGTCCCTGCTGGGCACAGACGCCACATCCGTACCCGGCAGCATCTCCGGAACCACCAGCACCCTCTCCCTCTCCCCCACACCCTCCCCCACACCCTCCTCCACAACCTCCACAACCCCCTCCTCCACCGTCTCCACCACTGCCACCGCCGCCACTGCTGTCGCCGTCTCTGCACCTCTCCGCCCCCTCGTCTCCACGCCACACCCCACCGTCAAGTCCAATGGCAACCCCTTAGCACCCTTCAGAGCTCTCTGTGCAGCAGCCACCGACTCCCTCTCCTCCTGGTGAAACTGTCGGATTTGCTGCCGCCACTGCTCACTCTGACGCTGCCATACCTGGGGCCCATAATCCACGCCCTCCACCCCAAAAGCAAAGTCGTCGCCACCCCCACTCCCCACCGTCACATCCGTCACTTCCGTCACTTCCGTCTCCACCTTCACCTTCACAGCCCCCAACTCTCCCTCTCCATTCTCTCCATTCTCTCCATTCTCTCCATTCTCTCCATTCCCCTCCTCTCTCCGCTGCACTCGGCGCCGCTCCATCTCCCCCATCATATCCCTCAGCTCCACACGCACAATGTCCAGCCGACTCAGCAAGCGCAGCCTCTCCTCCTCCTCGGGCCATTCCCCATCCCCCGCCACGCCACTGATTCGCTGCTGAATGTACTCCATCTCCCACGCCGAGGTCTCCGTCACCCTCTGCAGCTCCTCGTCCTGCATGCCCCGGATGAGCAGCCGCCTCGCCTGCAAGACCTTCTCCCACTCGGCCTCCAATCCACGCCGTCGCAGCCGACGCTTACGCTTACGCTTGCGCTTGCGCCTCATACCACTATCCTTCCCCTTTGCCTCCACATCTGACCCAGCCCCAGCCCCTGGAGTGGCACTGGAGCAGCCACTGGACTCAGCCCCGCCACTACTGTCGCTGCTGCTGCTGCTACCACTGTCATCACCGTCCTCCCCGTTACTGGGAATCGTGATGATGGACGCCGAGTCCAAAGTCCCTGTCGGCACCCAGCACGACTCCGCCCCGGGCAGGACTGCCAACGGCTGCACCTCCTCCGCTTCCACTTCCACCACTCCAGCCACTCCAGCCACTCCCTCCAACTCCTCATCCATCTCCCTGCCGGCCAGCACCTCAAAACGGCTGCCCGACAAACTCATCGTCCACCTGCCATGGGAAAACGCCCCCCGGGCAGGGCGATCCTCCCCCGTGCTCCACGGCACCAGCCACCGGGACTCTGCAGTGGCCTCGACCACCGTCGTTGTTGCTGTCACCATCGCCGCCGCCGCCACAGAATTTAGGGAAGAAGCAGACACAGAAGCAGCGCCCACAAAACCACTCTCCCCGGCTTGGCCCCCGCTCTCCTCCAAATGCTTCACCTTCCTCTGCCGCTTCTTACCACCTTGTGGAGACACACGGGCCTCAGCCCCCGACCCCCCCGGGACCTTTACCCCCAGCTTCCCTGGCCCCACTGGTCCCCCTTGTTGAAAAGGGACAGGCCCAGGTCCAGATGAAGAAGAAGGAGAAGAAGACACAGAAGCAGAAACTGTCTTCGATGTTCCCACCCCCACCAGCACAGAACTGCTCCCCTCCTCAAGGGCCTCCGTCCGCCTTGCAGAAGCGGAAGTGACAGCAGCAGCAGATGCGGAAGCAGTAACGCTCACTGCCTCTGCCACTGCCTCCGCCGCCGATGGCCGTGCCTTGTCGAGCTGCCGCTGCCCCTGCCTACTCCTCTCCACCCCTCTCCTCTCCACTCGCTGCCATCCTTCCTCCTCCTCCTTCCTCTCTGCCACAGCGGCGGCGGCGGCGGCGGCGCCGCCTCTCCGCTCTCCCCGCCTCCTCTCCTGCTGCGACTGCTGCTGCTGCTGAGACGACTGCCCTCGCTGATCCGGCCCCTGCCCTCTTCCAGGCCTCCACAGATGCGGATGCATCTGCTGCAGTTTCCTATATGCTGCCCCATACTGCCGGTTGTAGTAAGCATGCGGGCACAGCATATACACATGACCCTTCTCCCTGCAAAAATTACACACCAGCCCGACAGGACAGCGCGCCGACACGTGCCCCCTGTCTCCACAGGCCGAGCACAGCACGGTGTGGCAAAAGGCCCGCAGATGTTGATACGAGCCGCAGGAGAAGCAGGCCATGGGCTGGCCACTATATCTCGTCGTGCCCCGGTCTGCCCCCATGAAAAAATACTTGGGCAAATGCCTGAGGCCCCCTCGCTCGTCCCGATTCAAACTCACCACCGCCCGGTACTCTCCCGTCCACACGCCCCACTCGTTAAGAGCCTTCCTGGGCGGGCACAGGACCCTGCAGAACTTACACAACCACTCATCCACGTCCTGCTCCGGCACCACAGTGGTCCGAAATGCCACCGTCACCACCCTCGTCTCTCCCCGGAACATGGGCACCGGGTCAAAATCCAACAGGAGATCCTCCTCCCCCCCCCGGCAGCCGGCCGCCCGCACCGCCAGCCAAAACCGCTGATAGGCGCCCTCCGAGACCAAGCACACATCCGTCTCGCTCAACCCAGGCGGAGCGATGACAGCCAGGAGATCCTCCGAGCGCAGCCGCAAGTACCCCAGCAGCAGCTTGCCGACCAGGAACTCCTGCGTGAGGCAATACGGCTCTTGCCCCTTGTAACGCAGGCGCACCACAAAGCGGAGCCGCGGGTCAAAATCCGACCCCTCGGCATCCCCGCTCCCGCTGCCAATGCTCCTCTCGCCGTCCCACTGCTGCAGGAAGGCCTCCAAAAAGGCCTCATCCTCCCGCCGCTGTCGCTCCTCATCCACCCGGCGCCGAGGCCCCTCCCGCCTCCACTCTCGACTCCGGGTCCGACTCCGACTCTGCCTGCTGCGACTCCTCCTGCTGTGACTGCTACCTTGTCCTCGACCTCGAGCCGAAGTCCGGCCCACTCGCCCCCGCTCTCTGCCCCCGCCGTCCCTGTCGCCACTCCACCTCTGGCCCGCTACTGCTGCTGCCACCACCTTCGCGTATGAACGCCCCTCCTTGGCCACTCCCCCAGCACCCTTCTTTACAGTCTCCGCAGTCCCTGCAGTCCCTGTAGTCCCTGACCCCTCAGCAGTAGCAGGCCCAGCAGCCGCAGGATCGCTCCCCCGCTGCTTTGCCCACGCACTCTCCACAACCTCCTCCGTCGACAGCGGCGGCCGCTGCGGTGACGGCCTTGGGGGCAAAGGCCTCGCAAAGTCTTCCCCCCTTTCTTCCTCCTCCTGCCCCACCCCCTCCCTCTGCCCCCCCTCACCTTCACCACTCTCCATTTCCAACTTCCTCTTCCGCCCCTGAGCCTGCAGAACCCCTTTATCCTGAGCCACAGACTCCGGCCCCTCCACTCCCACCATGTCCACATCTCCTTCCAAAACGCCCTTCCCAGAAGAGGAAGGCATGGAAACCCATCCAGGCACATTTTTGGAAGCCACCAAAGGGCCTGCCTCCGACTGAACAGAGGCAGCTAGACCCGAGTCTTGCAAAGTAACTCTGTCCCCATGCCCCAACTCCGGGGACGCCCGCTGCTGTTGTAATAGCTGCCGTCGTCGCCTCTCCCCCCGTGACTCCCCCGTCGCCACCCGCTGCTCCAGGGGCAGCCAAGCGCCGCCCCGATCTCCAAGAGCCTCCTGCCGGCCCCCCTCAACCTCTGCCGCCTCTGCTCCTACTCCAACTCCGAAACCAGCTCCTGAACCAGCTCCTGAATATGGCCCTGAACATGCCCCCCTCTGACCCTTCTCCTCCTCCGCATCTGCCTTCTGCCGCTCCACCCGGACCCGCAGCACCGCAGCCGCCTCATCGCACCACGCCGCCCAGGCGTCCGGGTCCAGCTCCGTCTCCACCCTGCCAGGCCACGCTAGCACCGCCGTCGTTTCCCTCGCAGACGTCCCTTCCCTCCAAACACGGCTGATACGCCTCAACAAGGCCATCAGCCCTCGCTCCCGCAGCCTGCCGGGCAGCGGCCTCGTCGATGTGCGGGGCCTCCGGCCCCTCAGCAGCCTCTCCGCTACCGCCTCAGACACGGCCCGCGCTTGCCACAGGTCCGTTGCCCACTTCACATCCCCCACTCGCCCCCCTCCAGCCAAAAAGACCATCACCAGAGCCGCCTCCCGCTCCAAAATCCCCATCAGCTCATCCCGCCCCCTCTTCCGCAGTCCCACCTGCGGCTGGACCACTGGCAAGTTCAAATGGGCCATCAAAAAGGCCCAAAATCGCAGCAGATCCAGATCCGAGAACTGCCCCGAGTCCGGCACCAACAGGGACAGGCCACTCTGAAGAGGCTCTCCCTTAAACTGCTCCCAATCCCGCTGCATGCGCGCCTCCCTGCTCGGGGTAGTCCGGGTAGTCAGGGTAGCCAGCCCCTTTTCTGCAGAAGCAGCGCCCGCTCGCTCAGCCTCCACACTAGAGCCTTCTGAGCCCACCGAGGCAGCCGAAGATGAACGAGTACTGCACAGGGTCACTCCCTCCGCCCTGCCCCTCTTCCCACCTCCAACGGGCTCCTGATCAAGCCCCTTCCCCGGCATCTTCCACCCCCCTTCCTCCTCCTCCACCTCCACTCGCCTGCATGCCTCCAAGACTTCCTCCTCCTCCGAAGGGCGAAAAGGAGGGGGGCTTGTCCCCTCCAACACCCCCTCCATCACCATCCCCTTTGCAAGCAGAAGAGGGGGTGAGCCCTCCAGTTTCGACGAAGGGTGGCCAAGAGATTGCCCTACCCCTTCAGGAACAGCCTGGCCCCCAGCCAGGAAGCCCAAAATAACCTGCTGCTGATGACACTTCCCCCCCACCCCAGCCAGCTCTAGCTCAGACTCCACCAGACCACTCTTTACTGACCCCGACAGCTCTTTCCCATCCTGCAAGCCCCTCCCAGCAGCCACAGGAAGGGGGGGGAGTGGGGGAGTGGGGGGGAAGGATTCCGAGGGGGAGGAGATAAGGAGCGATTCCTCCGACCTATCCTCCTTCCCTCTTGACCACAGCTGCCTTCTGTAGTCTTGGAATTTTTTCTCTTCCCCCCCCCTTTCAGTGCCAGGGATGAAGTCCACACTGAAAACCGACACCCCCTCTTCACACCCTTCACACTCCCTCCCTTGCGTTTCCATGCCCACGGGATCTGCTATCAGTCCAGCCTCTGCCCCTGGCCGGCTGCCCAGGCTATCCAGCTGCAGGCTCAGGATCCCCCCTTGAGCCCCCCTCCCTTCCACCAACTCCGTCTTAGCAGCCCCTTTGCCAGGCTTGCCCTCTTCCAGCTTTCCCAACTCTTCCAAACTCACCTCCTTTACTTCTTCCCTCATCTCCAAATCCTGAGTTGACATGCCGACAGGCTGCCCAGGCTCCAGTCCCCCCCCTTCCTCCTCTCCAGTCCCCTCCCTCCGAATCCGCTTAGAGACAGGCTGCCCCTCCGGCGGAGAAGACACCAGAGCACGCCCCTCTCTCCCCCCGGGCCCCAATCCACTAAGCCCAGCAGAGGCTTGAAAAGATGCTGGCAGAGCTGGCAGAGCTGCTCCTTGCAAGGCAGCCTGAACAAACGGAGGCTTCCTCACCACCAAGTCCAAAGCCATGCTCTGCTCCAACTCCAGCTCCAACTCCTGCCCCCCCACCCCTTGGCTTTGTATTCCAGGGACCGATGTCCCCTCCTCACATTGTACTCCCAGGACGGATGTCCCTGTTCTTAATGCTGCAGCCACTTTTCCAGTCACAGTCACAATCCCAGTCCCAGTAAGCTGGCGTGGGGAGGGGTGGTCCACTTCAGCCCCCCCTTGCCTCCTTCCCCCCCTCCACTCTCAGCCTTTTTCCCCTTCTCGAGCCGAGCCGGGCTGTCCTTCTTGCAGAATCCACGCAATCCATGTAGCAGAGAAGCAGGAGGGGCACTAGGACCCTGCGCGAGGCAGACTCCAAGCCGCTCTCCGCTAGTTCCTTCACCCCCAACCACCGTCCACTTGCCTGGGAGGCTCGCTCTCCTACTCCACTGCCCAGTGGCCAGTCCAGCACTCGCCCCCCACCCCTCTCCAACTCCACTGCTCGCCTCCACAGCAGCCTTTTGCATCTTCGCCCCCTCCAGACTGGCGAGGCTATGAGACCTGAGCTTCATGCCACTGCCACTGCCGGCTCCAACTCCAGCTCCAGTCGCTCTGGGTCCTCCCGACCCCGTCCCAGCTCCCAGACCCCACCGCTTCTCCTCCTCCTTCTTCTTCTCCTTCTCGTCCCTCTGTCCAAGCTCCGTCAGCCTCCCCTGCCTTGCACCCGGCAAGAGCCGTGGGATCCTCGACGCCAAGGAAGGATCGGCAAACTGTGGGTTAAGAGGAGAAGGGAGGGCCCCGATTCCAGCAGCCACCCCCACGTTCGCTTTCCCCTGCTTCTCCAACTTCTCCAACTTCTCCGGCTTCTCTGACTTCTCTGGTTCAACTTTATCATCCGCTTTCCCTCTCTCCTTCTCCTTCTCCTTCACCTTCACTCGGCCTCTCTCCTGCACCCGCTCCTCCTTCATAGTGCCAGCAGGCTGCCCCCCAATGCACACAACCCGACTGGCCCCCACTCGTTCCAGCTCCTCCGTCTCCAAGCTCCTCAGCTTCCTCAGATGCACTCGGACCTCTCGACCTTGAGGCAGCCGGCCCGGCAACACCTCCCCCGGCTGCAGCTGCATCTCAAGCACGCTACCAACGCCATATTGAGCGGCCCCTCCCTGGACCCGGTCGGCTTTTTCTTCTGCTTTTTCGGGGCCTCCCCCCGATGGGGGGGCCCCCGCCTTCGGCTCCCCCAGTGGGGGAGACCTTCAGACACTTGTTTTTTCCAAAAATTCCACTCAAACCCCCCTCAAACCAGGCCAAAACTTACAAAACAAAAACTTTCCTCTGGAGCTGATGCTTCCTGCGACTGCTCACCAGCAACGTTAGGGTTAGGGTTAGGGTTAGGGTTAGGGTTAGGGTTAGGGTTAGGGTTAGGGTTAGGGTTAGGGTTAGGGTTGTAATAGGTTGTAATAGGTTGTAATAGGTTGTAATAGGTTGTAATAGGTTGTAATAGGTTTTTATTTGCACCCTTTCAACAAAACAACAGTATCATACAGTACTCTATAAAACAGTACACACCACACACCACCAACTCCAGACCACAACTACCCCCATTTACATCTCATAGTCCCATAATCCCATAATCCCCCATCCATAATACTCCGTAATACTCCGTCATCCATCATCCGTCATCCGTCATCCGTCGGCTGTCAGCTGTCATCCGTCCTCCGTCCTCCGTCATCCGTCCATCCGTCCATCCGTCCTCCATAATCCAAAATCCAAAATCCAAGACCAAAGTCCAAAAGTCATAATCCAGAGTCCAGAGTCCAAAGTCTATAGTACAAAACAGAGTCCAAAAGTCCAAAGTCCAAAGTCCATAATCCAAAGTACAAAATCCAAACGCCATAACACCATAATCCACAATACACCATCCATAGTCGATAGTTGATAGTCCATAGTCCATCATCCATCGTCCATCGTCCATCGTCCATTGTCCATCGTCCAGAATCCAGAATCCAGAATCCGCTATAAACAGTAGAACTGTAGAACTGTAGTCGGCAGCAGTCCGCAGCAGCTCACAGTCAGCAGTCAGCAACACACAACCCACCTCACGGCACCGGTGGGTTCACTTCCGAGAACCACTGCCACCTACTCCTCCAGCGACTGGCCCGCATCCGCCCCCGCTCCCAGTCCCGAATGCGTCCCAACCCGTTGACTACTGCCCGCAGAGTCTCTTTCAGCGGCACCACCCAGCCAGTCCGCTCCTCCCAGTCCCGGTTCTGCAACACCTTTTGCAGCATGAGCAGATTCAGCAAGCGCACCACACTCCAAGCCGGCTTGGAGCCGGGAGGAAGCTTCCTCGGCCGGCCCACTCCCCCCGGCGGCTCCAGTCCCGAGACCACCACCTCCCATGCCTGGAAGACCAGATACGGCCAGGACATGAGCCTCGCCAGAGCCGCCCACTCCCTCCTCACCGCCGGACACAACTTGACCACGTGGGCCACATCCTCCACCGGCCTCCGCTCCACAGGAAGGCCGGCGAAACAGCGCACACAGAGCGTCCTCCGACACGAGAGATCGCCCTCCGCACGCTGCCACTGCTGCTCCTCCCCCTCCTGCTGCTGCCATCCCTCCTGCCGTTGTTCCTGCTGGGTCCGGGACAGGGTCTGGGGCTGGGGCTGGGGCTGGGGCCGGGGCTGGGGCCGGGGCTGGGTCTGGGTCTGTGTCTGTCTCCCCCTCTTCTTCTTTCTCCTCCTCCACACCCTTGCCACCTCCAATACCTGGTGGTATGCCTCCCACTGCACGTCCCACAGGAAATACGGGATGGTAACATCCCGGAACGGCTGCAGTGGGAAAACCGGGCGCAAAAGGTATTGGGATTGAGATCCATTCTCCCCCCCTACAGACCGTGCTCTCCTCTCAGCATCGTAGGGCTCTGCCCTCCCCTTCTGGAAAAGGTTCCAGTACAACAGGGCCGCCCAACTCCGCCTCCTTCTCCTCCCCTTCTGTTGCTGCTGCTGCTGCCGCTGCAGCTGTTGCGACTGCTGCTGCTGCCGCTGCTGCTGCTGCTTCCTCCATCTCCCCAAGACCACTCTAGCCACCTCCCCCACCGACACCTCATGGCTGGCAACGCCCAAAGCCAACTCTGTCACAAAGTCCGGCAACCTCCTCCTATCAGCCTTCCCCAGCGGCGGTTGCGGTGGCGGCGGCGGCGGCGGCCCCCTTGGCCTTGGCCCGCGCTCCATCACTGCTATCGTTGCCGTTGCCGTAGCTGCTGCTGCTGCTATTGTTGACACTGCAATCCCTTCCTTCTCCTTCTCCTCCTCCACCTCCTCCTCCCGCCGTAGCAGCAGCCCCTGCTCCTGCTCCTGCTCAGCCCCCAAACCCCCTTCCAACGCTTCCATCAACTGGGCCCACCAGCCCTTGGAACCCCAGACCGTCTCTGCCACCCAGTCATCCCTCCAAGTCAGATATCCCAGCTCCTCCACCTCTTCCACCCTTTGCGATACTGGCGTTGGTGTTGGCGTTGGTGCGGGTGCTGCTGTGAATGCTGATGTTGATGTTGATGCAGGTGCAGGTGCGGGCACGGGCACGGGCACGGGCGTGGGTGTGACCCCTATCGCTGTTGAAGGCAGTGGCGGCGATGTGACATTGCTCACCAGGAACCTGGCCAAGAACCACAACCCCATGTCCAAGAGCGCCAGGCCCCCCTCCGACCTCCTCCTTTGCACTGCCACCCGATCCACGGGGAAGTCCGCCGCCCCAAAGAGCCACCGCCAACAACCCCTGGCCGCCTTGGCCATCACATCCCTCGGCGGCGGGTAAACCTCAGCCACGAAATTCCCCGCCGCCACACAATAGGTGACCAAATACTGGACCTTCTGAGCCCGGGTCATCTTCCAGTCCTTCCACGTGCGCAGATTGTCTGCGACCCTCTGACCCCACCGCTCCCAGTTGTACCTCCAGCCCCTGTCATCCAGGGCATAGAAGATGCCCAGGATGCGGACGCGCTCCACCACCTCCGCTTCCTCCTCCACCCCGCCCTTTGCCATAATGCCCCCGGAGCAACGCCTGATCTCGGCCTGGCTGCCGTCCAGCCAAAACAGGCGGCTCTTCTCCTCATTGACCCTAGCCCCCGAAGCCGCACAGTAGTCCCTCAGATGGTTCCGGACGCGCTCCCTCTCCTCCACATCATTCAGCCACAGACAAACATCATCGGCATGGGCCACCACCTTACACGCCCAGGCCTTTGAGACCGAAGCTGAGGCTAAGGCCCAGGCCAAAGGGGGCCCAGGAACTAAATCCGGAGCCGGAGCCGGCACCCCTCCAGCCCCTCCAGCCCCTCGCCCCGCCCCCAGCCGCAGGCCCCTCACCTCCACATCCTGTCTGATGGCGCTCAGACAGGGCTCCAGAGCCGCCACATACAGCAGCGGACTCAATGGACAGCCCTGCCGCACCCCACAGCCAATCGCCACCTCCACCCTTGTAGACGCCGTTGCCGTCATCAGCACATCTCCCTGCGCCACGTCCAGAGAGACCCGGGCCCCCCTGTACAGAGTGCGCAGGGTCTCCAGCAGCCCCTCCGGCACTCCCATCTTCTCCAGGACGCACCACAGGTATCCGTGCGCCACCCTATCAAACGCCTTACTCTGGTCCAGCTGAAGCAGGTAGCCGCCCCTCGCCTCCTCCACCACCTGCTGCTGCTGCTGCTGCCGCTGCCGCTTCCTCCTCCTCTGCTCCTCCTTCCTCCTCCTCTCACCCGCCACCAGCTGGAAAACCTTCCTCAGGAGCCGCGTCGACTGCAGCATCGTCCGCCCCGGCACCCCACTTGTCTGCTCCACCCCAATGAAGCGATGCGCCACCCCCTTCAGCCTGGAGTTCAAGACCCGCGCCATCACTCTGTAGTCGACATTGGTGACCGTCAGGGGCCGCCAATTTCGCAGCAGGGTCCGGTCCCCCTCCTTTGGCAGCAGCGTCATCCGGCCCTCCAGGAAATCCGTGCTTGCCCACCCCCACCTCCAGATCTCATTATATACCTCCACCAACAACGGCACGAAGGTGGCCCCCAACTCCCGGAAGAGCCCATAAGGCAAGCCGTCAGGGCCCGGCGCCGACCGCCGACGGCCCACCCTGATCGCCTCCACCACCTCCTGTGCCCGAATCGGCCCCTCCAGCGCGTCCCTTTCTTGTGGCGACAGCGCCATCCTGCACAAGCCGCCAGCTCGCTCCACTGCATCCAGGTAGGCCCGCGCACGCTCGTCCGCCTCTCTCCGCTCCTGCTCCGTGCGCGGCCCTCCCAAAAGATCTACAAAGAACCCCCGCACCCTTTCCTTCACCGTACACAGATCCTTGGCCACCTCCTGGTCTTCCTCCACACGCACGCCGGCTGCCAACAGGCCCCCTTCTTGCCTCCGCGCCGCCGCCCTCCCCCGCAGCCGGTCCTTCTGCCACTCGCCATGGATGAGATGCGGGCCGCTCGCACGCAGCTCCTGCCTCTGCCCCCTCCTGAGCACGAGCCGGCACTGATAATCCGCCACCACCTGTCGACACTCCCGCAGCGTCTCCTCCGTCACGGCTGGCCCCAGACCCTGCGCCACCTTCCACCTCGCCGCCAAAAGGGTCTGGATCGCCCGGTGATAGTTGGCCAGGCGCCGCGTCCCTTGCACCCTCCTCGCCACCAAGCAAGCCTCCCGGATGTGCTCCTTCGTACTCTCCCACCACCGAAGCACCGCCCCCTTCTCCTGCTCCTTGTCATCTTCACCATCTTCCCCGTCAAGTCCCTCTACACCGACACGCGCACCCGCACCCGAGCCCGCACCCACCCCCGCCCCTTGCCGCCCCTCCACCGCCACCAGGCGAGGCTTACGGAGCAGCGCATAGGCCACCACTCGCTGAATCTCCGGTACCATCTGGAAGGCCCGCATCTCCTTCTCGTTCAATCTCCACTGCCGCCGCTGCTGCTGCTGCCACCGACCAGAATCTGCGGCCGAAGCCAAAGGAGTCGGAGCAGGGGGACAAGGAGAAGCAGGGGGAGCAGGGGGAGCAGGGGAAGGAAGAGGAGGAGGAAGAAGAGGAGGAGGGGAAGGGGAAGGAGAAACCCCCTCAGCACACTCCGTCCGCCGCCCCCACCACTGCCGCCGCCTCTGCCCCGGCCAAAAAGCCAGAGCCACGGCCACCATTGCATGCTGCGACCACGGGTTCCCCAGCAGCCTGGACACTGCCGTGGCCCTCTCCGCCGACGTCCAGACCCTGCCCGACCTGATTGCTGCACTACCACCCGCATAGATGCCTCTCGGACCTGTCCTCTCCTCTCCCGCCGCTGCCATTGTTGTTGCTGTTGTTGTTGTTGTTACTGTTGTTACTGTTGCTGTAGCTGTAGCTGTCCCTGCTCCTCGCGGCTGCCAGTGCCACCGGGGCCCACTGCCACGAAAGACCTCCCTAAAATGTATGGGCAAATAGTCTAGCTCCCATGGGCCAAGGCCCATCGCGTCGCCCAGACCCGCCCGCTGTCGCAGCAGATGCATCACCGCCCTCTCCTCCACCGACCACTCTGGCTTCCCCTCCGCCAACACCTCCAACTGCTCCTCCTCCCCTGCCCAAAGGCGAGCAAAGTCTCCCGCCAGCACCAAATGTCGGGATGTGCGTAAACACCCCTCCAACAGGGGCCACAAACGTCTCCGTCTCCGACCGCTGCGCGGGACCAGCAGCACACACAGACGACACTTCTGCCTGCACTGCTGCTGCTGCCGCCGCTCAGCACTGTTTCCACCTCCCCCGGAGGTACTGGTGATAGTGGCCGTGGCCGTGGCCGTGGCAGAGACAGCTTTGGCATTGCTCATCCTGGTGCTGGTGCCGGTGCCAGTGCTGATGGAACTGGTAGCACTGCAAGTGGCAGTCCTGCAAGTGGTGCCAGAATCACTGCCAGCAACCACCCCCCAATCAAAATCTACAACTAGGAGACGGCCCGGCCACGCCTCCCACACTGTCCGCACTCGAAGATGGGGGGCCACATGGGACAGCAACACCGCCACCCCCGATCGTCCCCCCTCCTCCTCATCCTCCTCCTCATCCTCTGCCCCCACCGCCACCGACCACAGTGAAGGCCCCCAAGTCCAGGAACGCTGGGCCA
Source organism: Euleptes europaea (assembly GCF_029931775.1). Taxonomy (NCBI): domain Eukaryota; kingdom Metazoa; phylum Chordata; class Lepidosauria; order Squamata; family Sphaerodactylidae; genus Euleptes; species Euleptes europaea. Next base: position 19,057 of record NW_026612102.1, read on the forward strand.
CGCTCCGCTGCCGAGGGGTACAAACCCCAGTCCCTTGCAGCGCCACCATATCGGCTCCCAACTTGCTGAGGTGATAGTAGGCATCCTCCCTCCGCTGCGACGAGCCCACCACCACCCCCCCACAGTTCCAAGACACGATCCGCAGCCCCTCCATGGCCAATGCAAGTGCCCAATGTCTATCACGCTCACAACTCTAGCCCCCATTCCTTCCTTCATTCCTTCATTCGCTCGCTCGCTCGCTCGCTCGCCCCCTCACGGAGACGACGGCGGCGGCGGCGAAGGCGAAGCCACAACAGCATCTGCTGCTGCTGCTGCCGCATCAAATGAAGCAGATGAGACAGGTGAGTCAGGTGAGTCAGGTGAGTACAGTGAAGCCCCCGGCACCCCGAGCGCCTCACCAGACGGCCCTGCCCCCAACCTGTCCGGGACCAGAACCGCCCCCTCCAGTCCTGGCGACTGCTGCTGCTGCTGCTGCTGCAATCGCCTTCCTTCATTTCCCACCCCTTGCCCTCGGTCTTCGCCCGGGACAAGTGTGGCACTACAGTCCCTGCTGGGCACAGACGCCACATCCGTACCCGGCAGCATCTCCGGAACCACCAGCACCCTCTCCCTCTCCCCCACACCCTCCCCCACACCCTCCTCCACAACCTCCACAACCCCCTCCTCCACCGTCTCCACCACTGCCACCGCCGCCACTGCTGTCGCCGTCTCTGCACCTCTCCGCCCCCTCGTCTCCACGCCACACCCCACCGTCAAGTCCAATGGCAACCCCTTAGCACCCTTCAGAGCTCTCTGTGCAGCAGCCACCGACTCCCTCTCCTCCTGGTGAAACTGTCGGATTTGCTGCCGCCACTGCTCACTCTGACGCTGCCATACCTGGGGCCCATAATCCACGCCCTCCACCCCAAAAGCAAAGTCGTCGCCACCCCCACTCCCCACCGTCACATCCGTCACTTCCGTCACTTCCGTCTCCACCTTCACCTTCACAGCCCCCAACTCTCCCTCTCCATTCTCTCCCTTCTCTCCATTCTCTCCATTCCCCTCCTCTCTCCGCTGCACTCGGCGCCGCTCCATCTCCCCCATCATATCCCTCAGCTCCACACGCACAATGTCCAGCCGACTCAGCAAGCGCAGCCTCTCCTCCTCCTCGGGCCATTCCCCATCCCCCGCCACGCCACTGATTCGCTGCTGAATGTACTCCATCTCCCACGCCGAGGTCTCCGTCACCCTCTGCAGCTCCTCGTCCTGCATGCCCCGGATGAGCAGCCGCCTCGCCTGCAAGACCTTCTCCCACTCGGCCTCCAATCCACGCCGTCGCAGCCGACGCTTACGCTTACGCTTGCGCTTGCGCCTCATACCACTATCCTTCCCCTTTGCCTCCACATCTGACCCAGCCCCAGCCCCTGGAGTGGCACTGGAGCAGCCACTGGACTCAGCCCCGCCACTACTGTCGCTGCTGCTGCTGCTACCACTGTCATCACCGTCCTCCCCGTTACTGGGAATCGTGATGATGGACGCCGAGTCCAAAGTCCCTGTCGGCACCCAGCACGACTCCGCCCCGGGCAGGACTGCCAACGGCTGCACCTCCTCCGCTTCCACTTCCACCACTCCAGCCACTCCAGCCACTCCCTCCAACTCCTCATCCATCTCCCTGCCGGCCAGCACCTCAAAACGGCTGCCCGACAAACTCATCGTCCACCTGCCATGGGAAAACGCCCCCCGGGCAGGGCGATCCTCCCCCGTGCTCCACGGCACCAGCCACCGGGACTCTGCAGTGGCCTCGACCACCGTCGTTGTTGCTGTCACCATCGCCGCCGCCGCCACAGAATTTAGGGAAGAAGCAGACACAGAAGCAGCGCCCACAAAACCACTCTCCCCGGCTTGGCCCCCGCTCTCCTCCAAATGCTTCACCTTCCTCTGCCGCTTCTTACCACCTTGTGGAGACACACGGGCCTCAGCCCCCGACCCCCCCGGGACCTTTACCCCCAGCTTCCCTGGCCCCACTGGTCCCCCTTGTTGAAAAGGGACAGGCCCAGGTCCAGATGAAGAAGAAGGAGAAGAAGACACAGAAGCAGAAACTGTCTTCGATGTTCCCACCCCCACCAGCACAGAACTGCTCCCCTCCTCAAGGGCCTCCGTCCGCCTTGCAGAAGCGGAAGTGACAGCAGCAGCAGATGCGGAAGCAGTAACGCTCACTGCCTCTGCCACTGCCTCCGCCGCCGATGGCCGTGCCTTGTCGAGCTGCCGCTGCCCCTGCCTACTCCTCTCCACCCCTCTCCTCTCCACTCGCTGCCATCCTTCCTCCTCCTCCTTCCTCTCTGCCACAGCGGCGGCGGCGGCGGCGGCGCCGCCTCTCCGCTCTCCCCGCCTCCTCTCCTGCTGCGACTGCTGCTGCTGCTGAGACGACTGCCCTCGCTGATCCGGCCCCTGCCCTCTTCCAGGCCTCCACAGATGCGGATGCATCTGCTGCAGTTTCCTATATGCTGCCCCATACTGCCGGTTGTAGTAAGCATGCGGGCACAGCATATACACATGACCCTTCTCCCTGCAAAAATTACACACCAGCCCGACAGGACAGCGCGCCGACACGTGCCCCCTGTCTCCACAGGCCGAGCACAGCACGGTGTGGCAAAAGGCCCGCAGATGTTGATACGAGCCGCAGGAGAAGCAGGCCATGGGCTGGCCACTATATCTCGTCGTGCCCCGGTCTGCCCCCATGAAAAAATACTTGGGCAAATGCCTGAGGCCCCCTCGCTCGTCCCGATTCAAACTCACCACCGCCCGGTACTCTCCCGTCCACACGCCCCACTCGTTAAGAGCCTTCCTGGGCGGGCACAGGACCCTGCAGAACTTACACAACCACTCATCCACGTCCTGCTCCGGCACCACAGTGGTCCGAAATGCCACCGTCACCACCCTCGTCTCTCCCCGGAACATGGGCACCGGGTCAAAATCCAACAGGAGATCCTCCTCCCCCCCCCGGCAGCCGGCCGCCCGCACCGCCAGCCAAAACCGCTGATAGGCGCCCTCCGAGACCAAGCACACATCCGTCTCGCTCAACCCAGGCGGAGCGATGACAGCCAGGAGATCCTCCGAGCGCAGCCGCAAGTACCCCAGCAGCAGCTTGCCGACCAGGAACTCCTGCGTGAGGCAATACGGCTCTTGCCCCTTGTAACGCAGGCGCACCACAAAGCGGAGCCGCGGGTCAAAATCCGACCCCTCGGCATCCCCGCTCCCGCTGCCAATGCTCCTCTCGCCGTCCCACTGCTGCAGGAAGGCCTCCAAAAAGGCCTCATCCTCCCGCCGCTGTCGCTCCTCATCCACCCGGCGCCGAGGCCCCTCCCGCCTCCACTCTCGACTCCGGGTCCGACTCCGACTCTGCCTGCTGCGACTCCTCCTGCTGTGACTGCTACCTTGTCCTCGACCTCGAGCCGAAGTCCGGCCCACTCGCCCCCGCTCTCTGCCCCCGCCGTCCCTGTCGCCACTCCACCTCTGGCCCGCTACTGCTGCTGCCACCACCTTCGCGTATGAACGCCCCTCCTTGGCCACTCCCCCAGCACCCTTCTTTACAGTCTCCGCAGTCCCTGCAGTCCCTGTAGTCCCTGACCCCTCAGCAGTAGCAGGCCCAGCAGCCGCAGGATCGCTCCCCCGCTGCTTTGCCCACGCACTCTCCACAACCTCCTCCGTCGACAGCGGCGGCCGCTGCGGTGACGGCCTTGGGGGCAAAGGCCTCGCAAAGTCTTCCCCCCTTTCTTCCTCCTCCTGCCCCACCCCCTCCCTCTGCCCCCCCTCACCTTCACCACTCTCCATTTCCAACTTCCTCTTCCGCCCCTGAGCCTGCAGAACCCCTTTATCCTGAGCCACAGACTCCGGCCCCTCCACTCCCACCATGTCCACATCTCCTTCCGAAACGCCCTTCCCAGAAGAGGAAGGCATGGAAACCCATCCAGGCACATTTTTGGAAGCCACCAAAGGGCCTGCCTCCGACTGAACAGAGGCAGCTAGACCCGAGTCTTGCAAAGTAACTCTGTCCCCATGCCCCAACTCCGGGGACGCCCGCTGCTGTTGTAATAGCTGCCGTCGTCGCCTCTCCCCCCGTGACTCCCCCGTCGCCACCCGCTGCTCCAGGGGCAGCCAAGCGCCGCCCCGATCTCCAAGAGCCTCCTGCCGGCCCCCCTCAACCTCTGCCGCCTCTGCTCCTACTCCAACTCCGAAACCAGCTCCTGAACCAGCTCCTGAATATGGCCCTGAACATGCCCCCCTCTGACCCTTCTCCTCCTCCGCATCTGCCTTCTGCCGCTCCACCCGGACCCGCAGCACCGCAGCCGCCTCATCGCACCACGCCGCCCAGGCGTCCGGGTCCAGCTCCGTCTCCACCCTGCCAGGCCACGCTAGCACCGCCGTCGTTTCCCTCGCAGACGTCCCTTCCCTCCAAACACGGCTGATACGCCTCAACAAGGCCATCAGCCCTCGCTCCCGCAGCCTGCCGGGCAGCGGCCTCGTCGATGTGCGGGGCCTCCGGCCCCTCAGCAGCCTCTCCGCTACCGCCTCAGACACGGCCCGCGCTTGCCACAGGTCCGTTGCCCACTTCACATCCCCCACTCGCCCCCCTCCAGCCAAAAAGACCATCACCAGAGCCGCCTCCCGCTCCAAAATCCCCATCAGCTCATCCCGCCCCCTCTTCCGCAGTCCCACCTGCGGCTGGACCACTGGCAAGTTCAAATGGGCCATCAAAAAGGCCCAAAATCGCAGCAGATCCAGATCCGAGAACTGCCCCGAGTCCGGCACCAACAGGGACAGGCCACTCTGAAGAGGCTCTCCCTTAAACTGCTCCCAATCCCGCTGCATGCGCGCCTCCCTGCTCGGGGTAGTCCGGGTAGTCAGGGTAGCCAGCCCCTTTTCTGCAGAAGCAGCGCCCGCTCGCTCAGCCTCCACACTAGAGCCCTCTGAGCCCACCGAGGCAGCCGAAGATGAACGAGTACTGCACAGGGTCACTCCCTCCGCCCTGCCCCTCTTCCCACCTCCAACGGGCTCCTGATCAAGCCCCTTGCCCGACATCTTCCACCCCCCTTCCTCCTCCTCCACCTCCACTCGCCTGCATGCCTCCAAGACTTCCTCCTCCTCCGAAGGGCGAAAAGGAGGGGGGCTTGTCCCCTCCAACACCCCCTCCATCTCCATCCCCTTTGCAAGCAGAAGAGGGGGTGAGCCCTCCAGTTTCGACGAAGGGTGGCCAAGAGATTGCCCTACCCCTTCAGGAACAGCCTGGCCCCCAGCCAGGAAGCCCAAAATAACCTGCTGCTGATGACACTTCCCCCCCACCCCAGCCAGCTCTAGCTCAGACTCCACCAGACCACTCTTTACTGACCCCGACAGCTCTTTCCCATCCTGCAAGCCCCTCCCAGCAGCCACAGGAAGGGGGGGGAGTGGGGGAGTGGGGGGGAAGGATTCCGAGGGGGAGGAGATAAGGAGCGATTCCTCCGACCTATCCTCCTTCCCTCTTGACCACAGCTGCCTTCTGTAGTCTTGGAATTTTTTCTCTTCCCCCCCCCTTTCAGTGCCAGGGATGAAGTCCACACTGAAAACCGACACCCCCTCTTCACACCCTTCACACTCCCTCCCTTGCGTTTCCATGCCCACGGGATCTGCTATCAGTCCAGCCTCTGCCCCTGGCCGGCTGCCCAGGCTATCCAGCTGCAGGCTCAGGATCCCCCCTTGAGCCCCCCTCCCTTCCACCAACTCCGTCTTAGCAGCCCCTTTGCCAGGCTTGCCCTCTTCCAGCTTTCCCAACTCTTCCAAACTCACCTCCTTTACTTCTTCCCTCATCTCCAAATCCTGAGTTGACATGCCGACAGGCTGCCCAGGCTCCAGTCCCCCCCCTTCCTCCTCTCCAGTCCCCTCCCTCCGAATCCGCTTAGAGACAGGCTGCCCCTCCGGCGGAGAAGACACCAGAGCACGCCCCTCTCTCCCCCCGGGCCCCAATCCACTAAGCCCAGCAGAGGCTTGAAAAGATGCTGGCAGAGCTGGCAGAGCTGCTCCTTGCAAGGCAGCCTGAACAAACGGAGGCTTCCTCACCACCAAGTCCAAAGCCATGCTCTGCTCCAACTCCAGCTCCAACTCCTGCCCCCCCACCCCTTGGCTTTGTATTCCAGGGACCGATGTCCCCTCCTCACATTGTACTCCCAGGACGGATGTCCCTGTTCTTAATGCTGCAGCCACTTTTCCAGTCACAGTCACAATCCCAGTCCCAGTAAGCTGGCGTGGGGAGGGGTGGTCCACTTCAGCCCCCCCTTGCCTCCTTCCCCCCCCTCCACTCTCAGCCTTTTTCCCCTTCTCGAGCCGAGCCGGGCTGTCCTTCTTGCAGAATCCACGCAATCCATGTAGCAGAGAAGCAGGAGGGGCACTAGGACCCTGCGCGAGGCAGACTCCAAGCCGCTCTCCGCTAGTTCCTTCACCCCCAACCACCGTCCACTTGCCTGGGAGGCTCGCTCTCCTACTCCACTGCCCAGTGGCCAGTCCAGCACTCGCCCCCCACCCCTCTCCAACTCCACTGCTCGCATCCACAGCAGCCTTTTGCATCTTCGCCCCCTCCAGACTGGCGAGGCTATGAGACCTGAGCTTCATGCCACTGCCACTGCCGGCTCCAACTCCAGCTCCAGTCGCTCTGGGTCCTCCCGACCCCGACCCAGCTCCCAGACCCCACCACTTCTCCTCCTCCTTCTTCTTCTCCTTCTCGTCCCTCTGTCCAAGCTCCGTCAGCCTCCCCTGCCTTGCACCCGGCAAGAGCCGTGGGATCCTCGACGCCAAGGAAGGATCGGCAAACTGTGGGTTAAGAGGAGAAGGGAGGGCCCCGATTCCAGCAGCCACCCCCACGTTCGCTTTCCCCTGCTTCTCCAACTTCTCCAACTTCTCCGGCTTCTCTGACTTCTCTGGTTCAACTTTATCATCCGCTTTCCCTCTCTCCTCCTTCTCCTTCACCTTCACTCGGCCTCTCTCCTGCACCCGCTCCTCCTTCATAGTGCCAGCAGGCTGCCCCCCAATGCACACAACCCGACTGGCCCCCACTCGTTCCAGCTCCTCCGTCTCCAGGCTCCTCAGCTTCCTCAGATGCACTCGGACCTCTCGACCTTGAGGCAGCCGGCCCGGCAACACCTCCCCCGGCTGCAGCTGCATCTCAAGCACGCTACCAACGCCATATTGAGCGGCCCCTCCCTGGACCCGGTCGGCTTTTTCTTCTGCTTTTTCGGGGCCTCCCCCCGATGGGGGGGCCCCCGCCTTCGGCTCCCCCAGTGGGGGAGACCTTCAGACACTTGTTTTTTCCAAAAATTCCACTCAAAACCCCCTCAAACCAGGCCAAAACTTACAAAACAAAAACTTTCCTCTGGAGCTGATGCTTCCTGCGACTGCTCACCAGCAACGTTAGGGTTAGGGTTAGGGTTAGGGTTAGGGTTAGGGTTAGGGTTAGGGTTAGGGTTAGGGTTGTAATAGGTTTTTATTTGCACCCTTTCAACAAAACAACAGTATCATACTGTACTCTATAAAACAGTACACACCACACACCACCAACTCCAGACCACAACTACCCCCATTTACATCTCATAATCCCATAATCCCATAGTCCCCCGTCCATAATACTCCGTAATACTCCGTCATCCATCATCCGTCATCCATCATCCGTCATCCGTCATCCGTCGGCTGTCAGCTGTCATCCATCCTCCGTCATCCGTCAGCCGTCCATCCGTCCATCCGTCCTCCATAATCCAAAATCCAAGACCAAAGTCCAAAGTCCAAAAGTCATAATCCAGAGTCCAGAGTCCAAAGTATAGTACAAAACAGAGTCCAAAAGTCCAAAGTCCAAAGTCCATAATCCAAAGTACAAAATCCAAACGCCATAACACCATAATCCACAATACACCATCCATAGTCGATAGTCCATAGTCCATAATCCAGAATCCAGAATCCAGAATCCAGAATCCATCGTCCATCATCCATCGTCCATCGTCCATTGTCCATCGTCCAGAATCCAGAATCCAGAATCCGCTATAAACAGTAGAACTGTAGAACTGTAGTCGGCAGCAGTCCGCAGCAGCTCACAGTCAGCAGTCAGCAACACACAACCCACCTCACGGCACCGGTGGGTTCACTTCCGAGAACCACTGCCACCTACACCTCCAGCGACTGGCCCGCATCCGCCCCCGCTCCCAGTCCCGAATGCGTCCCAACCCGTTGACTACTGCCCGCAGAGTCTCTTTCAGCGGCACCACCCGGCCAGTCCGCTCCTCCCAGTCCCGGTTCTGCAACACCTTTTGCAGCATGAGCAGATTCAGCAAGCGCACCACACTCCAAGCCGGCTTGGAGCCGGGAGGAAGCTTCCTCGGCCGGCCCACTCCCCCCGGCGGCTCCAGTCCCGAGACCACCACCTCCCATGCCTGGAAGACCAGATACGGCCAGGACATGAGCCTCGCCAGAGCCGCCCACTCCCTCCTCACCGCCGGACACAACTTGACCACGTGGGCCACATCCTCCACCGGCCTCCGCTCCACCGGAAGGCCGGCGAAACAGCGCACACAGAGCGTCCTCCGACACGAGAGATCGCCCTCCGCACGCTGCCACTGCTGCTCCTCCCCCTCCTGCTGCTGCCATCCCTCCTGCCGTTGTTCCTGCTGGGTCCGGGACAGGGTCTGGGTCTGGGGCTGGGGCCGGGGCTGGGGCCGGGGCTGGGTCTGGGTCTGTGTCTGTCTCCCCCTGTTCTTCTTTCTCCTCCTCCACACCCTTGCCACCTCCAATACCTGGTGGTATGCCTCCCACTGCACGTCCCACAGGAAATACGGGATGGTAACATCCCGGAACGGCTGCAGTGGGAAAACCGGGCGCAAAAGGTATTGGGATTGAGATCCATTCTCCCCCCCTACAGACCGTGCTCTCCTCTCAGCATCGTAGGGCTCTGCCCTCCCCTTCTGGAAAAGGTTCCAGTACAACAGGGCCGCCCAACTCCGCCTCCTTCTCCTCCCCTTCTGTTGCTGCTGCTGCTGCCGCTGCAGCTGTTGCGACTGCTGCTGCTGCCGCTGCTGCTGCTGCTTCCTCCATCTCCCCAAGACCACTCTAGCCACCTCCCCCACCGACACCTCATGGCTGGCAACGCCCAAAGCCAACTCTGTCACAAAGTCCGGCAACCTCCTCCTATCAGCCTTCCCCAGCGGCGGTTGCGGTGGTGGCGGCGGCGGCGGCCCCCTTGGCCTTGGCCCGCGCTCCATCACTGCTATCGTTGCCGTTGCCGTAGCTGCTGCTGCTGCTATTGTTGACACTGCAATCCCTTCCTTCTCCTTCTCCTCCTCCACCTCCTCCTCCCGCCGTAGCAGCAGCCCCTGCTCCTGCTCCTGCTCAGCCCGCAAACCCCCTTCCAATGCTTCCATCAACTGGGCCCACCAGCCCTTGGAACCCCAGACCGTCTCTGCCACCCAGTCATCCCTCCAAGTCAGATATCCCAGCTCCTCCACCTCTTCCACCCTTTGCGATACTGGCGTTGGTGTTGGCGTTGGTGCGGGTGCTGCTGTGAATGCTGATGTTGATGTTGATGCAGGTGCAGGTGCGGGCACGGGCACGGGCACGGGCGTGGGTGTGACCCCTATCGCTGTTGAAGACAGTGGCGGCGATGTGACATTGCTCACCAGGAACCTGGCCAAGAACCACAACCCCATGTCCAAGAGCGCCAGGCCCCCCTCCGACCTCCTCCTTTGCACTGCCACCCGATCCACGGGGAAGTCCGCCGCCCCAAAGAGCCACCCGCCAACAACCCCTGGCCGCCTTGGCCATCACATCCCTCGGCGGCGGGTAAACCTCAGCCACGAAATTCCCCGCCGCCACACAATAGGTGACCAAATACTGGACCTTCTGAGCCCGGGTCATCTTCCAGTCCTTCCACGTGCGCAGATTGTCTGCGACCCTCTGACCCCACCGCTCCCAGGTTGTACCTCCAGCCCCTGTCATCCAGGGCATAGAAGATGCCCAGGATGCGGACGCGCTCCACCACCTCCGCTTCCTCCTCCACCCCGCCCTTTGCCATAATGCCCCCGGAGCAACGCCTGATCTCGGCCTGGCTGCCGTCCAGCCAAAACAGGCGGCTCTTCTCCTCATTGACCCTAGCCCCCGAAGCCGCACAGTAGTCCCTCAGATGGTTCCGGACGCGCTCCCTCTCCTCCACATCATTCAGCCACAGACAAACATCATCGGCATGGGCCACCACCTTACACGCCCAGGCCTTTGAGACCGAAGCTGAGGCTAAGGCCCAGGCCAAAGGGGGCCCAGGAACTAAATCCGGAGCCGGAGCCGGCACCCCTCCAGCCCCTCCAGCCCCCTCGCCCCCGCCCCCAGCCGCAGGCCCCTCACCTCCACATCCTGTCTGATGGCGCTCAGACAGGGCTCCAGAGCCGCCACATACAGCAGCGGACTCAATGGACAGCCCTGCCGCACCCCACAGCCAATCGCCACCTCCACCCTTGTAGATGCCGTTGCCGTCATTCCCCCAGCACATCTCCCTGCGCCCACGTCCAGAGAGACCCGGGCCCCCCCTGTACAGAGTGCGCAGGGTCTCCAGCAGCCCCTCCGGCACTCCCATCTTCTCCAGGACGCACCACAGGTATCCGTGCGCCACCCTATCAAACGCCTTACTCTGGTCCAGCTGAAGCAGGTAGCTGCCCCCTCGCCTCCTCCACCACCTGCTGCTGCTGCTGCTGCCGCTGCCCGCTTCCTCCTCCTCTGCTCCTCCTTCCTCCTCCTCTCACCCGCCACCAGCTGGAAAACCTTCCTCAGGAGCCGCGTCGACTGCAGCATCGTCCGCCCCGGCACCCCACTTGTCTGCTCCACCCCAATGAAGCGATGCGCCACCCCCCTTCAGCCTGGAGTTCAAGACCCGCGCCATCACTCTGTAGTCGACATTGGTGACCGTCAGGGGCCGCCAATTTCGCAGCAGGGTCCGGTCCCCCCTCCTTTGGACAGCAGCGTCATCCGGCCCTCCAGGAAATCCGTGCTTGCCCACCCCCCACCTCCAGATCTCATTATATACCTCCACCAACAACGGCACGAAGGTGGCCCCCAACTCCCGGAAGAGCCCATAAGGCAAGCCGTCAGGGCCCGGCGCCGACCGCCGACGGCCCACCCTGATCGCCTCCACCACCTCCTGTGCCCGAATCGGCCCCTCCAGCGCGTCCCTTTCTTGTGGCGACAGCGCCATCCTGCACAAGCCGCCAGCTCGCTCCACTGCATCCAGGTAGGCCCCGCGCACGCTCGTCCGCCTCTCTCCGCTCCTGCTCCCGTGCGCGGCCCTCCCAAAAGATCTACAAAGAACCCCCGCACCCTTTCCTTCACCGTACACAGATCCTTGGCCACCTCCTGGTCTTCCTCCACACGCACGCCGGCTGCCAACAGGCCCCCTTCTTGCCTCCGCGCCGCCGCCCTCCCCCGCAGCCGGTCCTTCTGCCACTCGCCATGGATGAGATGCGGGCCGCTCGCACGCAGCTCCTGCCTCTGCCCCCCTCCTGAGCACGAGCCGGCACTGATAATCCCGCCACCACCTGTCGACACTCCCGCAGCGTCTCCTCCGTCACGGCTGGCCCCAGACCCTGCGCCACCTTCCACCTCGCCGCCAAAAGGGTCTGGATCGCCGGTGATAGTTGGCCAGGCGCCGCGTCCCTTGCACCCTCCTCGCCACCAAGCAAGCCCTCCCGGATGTGCTCCTTCGTACTCTCCCACCACCGAAGCACCGCCCCCTTCTCCTGCTCCTTGTCATCTTCACCATCTTCCCCGTCAAGTCCCCTCTACACCGACACGCGCACCCGCACCCGAGCCCCGCACCCACCCCCCGCCCCTTGCCGCCCCTCCACCGCCACCAGGCGAGGCTTACGGAGCAGCGCATAGGCCACCACTCGCTGAATCTCCGGTACCATCTGGAAGGCCCGCATCTCCTTCTCGTTCAATCTCCACTGCCGCCGCTGCTGCTGCTGCCACCGACCAGAATCTGCGGCCGAAGCCAAAGGAGTCGGAGCAGGGGGACAAGGAGAAGCAGGGGGAGCAGGGGGGAGCAGGGGAAGGAAGAGGAGGAGGAAGAAGAGGAGGAGGGGAAGGGGAAGGAGAAACCCCCTCAGCACACTCCGTCCGCCGCCCCCACCACTGCCGCCGCCTCTGCCCCGGCCAAAAAGCCAGAGCCACGGCCACCATTGCATGCTGCGACCACGGGTTCCCCAGCAGCCTGGACACTGCCGTGGCCCTCTCCGCCGACGTCCAGACCCTGCCCGACCTGATTGCTGCACTACCACCCGCATAGATGCCTCTCGGACCTGTCCTCTCCTCTCCCGCCGCTGCCATTGTTGTTGCTGTTGTTGTTGTTGTTACTGTTGTTACTGTTGCTGTAGCTGTAGCTGTCCCTGCTCCTCGCGGCTGCCAGTGCCACCGGGGCCCACTGCCACGAAAGACCTCCCTAAAATGTATGGGCAAATAGTCTAGCTCCCATGGGCCAAGGCCCATCGCGTCGCCCAGACCCGCCCGCTGTCGCAGCAGATGCATCACCGCCCTCTCCTCCACCGACCACTCTGGCTTCCCCCTCCGCCAACACCTCCAACTGCTCCTCCTCCCCTGCCCAAAGGCGAGCAAAGTCTCCCGCCAGCACCAAATGTCGGGATGTGCGTAAACACCCCTCCAACAGGGGCCACAAACGTCTCCGTCTCGACCGCTGCGCGGGACCAGCAGCACACACAGACGACACTTCTGCCTGCACTGCTGCTGCTGCCGCCGCTCAGCACTGTTTCCACCTCCCCCGGAGGTACTGGTGATAGTGGCCGTGGCCGTGGCCGTGGCAGAGACAGCTTTGGCATTGCTCATCCTGGTGCTGGTGCCGGTGCCAGTGCTGATGGAACTGGTAGCACTGCAAGTGGCAGTCCTGCAAGTGGTGCCAGAATCACTGCCAGCAACCACCCCCCAATCAAAATCTACAACTAGGAGACGGCCCGGCCACGCCTCCCACACTGTCCGCACTCGAAGATGGGGGGCCACATGGGACAGCAAACACCGCCACCCCCGATCGTCCCCCCTCCTCCTCATCCTCCTCCTCATCCTCTGCCCCCCACCGCCACCGACCACAGTGAAGGCCCCCCAAGTCCAGGAACGCTGGGCCACGCTCCGCTGCCGAGGGGTACAAACCCCAGTCCCTTGCAGCGCCACCATATCGGCTCCCAACTTGCTGAGGTGATAGTAGGCATCCTCCCTCCGCTGCGACGAGCCCACCACCACCCCCCCCACAGTTCCAAGACACGATCCGCAGCCCCTCCATGGCCAATGCAAGTGCCCAATGTCTATCACGCTCACAACTCTAGCCCCCATTCCTTCCTTCATTCCTTCATTCGCTCGCTCGCTCGCTCGCCCCCTCACGGAGACGACGACGACGGCGGCGAAGGCGAAGCCACAACAGCATCTGCTGCTGCTGCTGCCGCATCAAAATGAAGCAGATGAGACAGGTGAGTCAGGTGAGTCAGGTGAGTACAGTGAAGCCCCCGGCACCCCGAGCGCCTCACCAGACGGCCCTGCCCCCAACCTGTCCGGGACCAGAACCGCCCCCCTCCAGTCCCTGGCGACTGCTGCTGCTGCTGCTGCTGCAATCGCCTTCCTTCATTCCCACCCCTTGCCCTCGGTCTTCGCCCGGGACAAGTGTGGCACTACAGTCCCTGCTGGGCACAGACGCCACATCCGTACCCGGCAGCATCTCCGGAACCACCAGCACCCTCTCCCTCTCCCCCCACACCCTCCCCCACACCCTCCTCCACAACCTCCACAACCCCCTCCTCCACCGTCTCCACCACTGCCACCGCCGCCACTGCTGTCGCCGTCTCTGCACCTCTCCGCCCCCCTCGTCTCCACGCCACACCCCACCGTCAAGTCCAATGGCAACCCCTTAGAACCGACTCCCTCTCCTCCTGGTGAAACTGTCGGATTTGCTGCCGCCACTGCTCACTCTGACGCTGCCATACCTGGGGCCCATAATCCACGCCCTCCACCCCAAAAGCAAAGTCGTCGCCACCCCCACTCCCCACCGTCACATCCGTCACTTCCGTCACTTCCGTCTCCACCTTCACCTTCACAGCCCCCAACTCTCCCTCTCCATTCTCTCCCTTCTCTCCATTCTCTCCATTCCCCTCCTCTCTCCGCTGCACTCGGCGCCGCTCCATCTCCCCCATCATATCCCTCAGCTCCACACGCACAATGTCCAGCCGACTCAGCAAGCGCAGCCTCTCCTCCTCCTCGGGCCATTCCCCATCCCCCGCCACGCCACTGATTCGCTGCTGAATGTACTCCATCTCCCACGCCGAGGTCTCCGTCACCCTCTGCAGCTCCTCGTCCTGCATGCCCCGGATGAGCAGCCGCCTCGCCTGCAAGACCTTCTCCCACTCGGCCTCCAATCCACGCCGTCGCAGCCGACGCTTACGCTTACGCTTGCGCTTGCGCCTCATACCACTATCCTTCCCCTTTGCCTCCACATCTGACCCAGCCCCAGCCCCTGGAGTGGCACTGGAGCAGCCACTGGACTCAGCCCCGCCACTACTGTCGCTGCTGCTGCTGCTACCACTGTCATCACCGTCCTCCCCGTTACTGGGAATCGTGATGATGGACGCCGAGTCCAAAGTCCCTGTCGGCACCCAGCACGACTCCGCCCCGGGCAGGACTGCCAACGGCTGCACCTCCTCCGCTTCCACTTCCACCACTCCAGCCACTCCAGCCACTCCCTCCAACTCCTCATCCATCTCCCTGCCGGCCAGCACCTCAAAACGGCTGCCCGACAAACTCATCGTCCACCTGCCATGGGAAAACGCCCCCCGGGCAGGGCGATCCTCCCCCGTGCTCCACGGCACCAGCCACCGGGACTCTGCAGTGGCCTCGACCACCGTCGTTGTTGCTGTCACCATCGCCGCCGCCGCCACAGAATTTAGGGAAGAAGCAGACACAGAAGCAGCGCCCACAAAACCACTCTCCCCGGCTTGGCCCCCGCTCTCCTCCAAATGCTTCACCTTCCTCTGCCGCTTCTTACCACCTTGTGGAGACACACGGGCCTCAGCCCCCGACCCCCCCGGGACCTTTACCCCCAGCTTCCCTGGCCCCACTGGTCCCCCTTGTTGAAAAGGGATAGGCCCAGGTCCAGATGAAGAAGAAGGAGAAGAAGACACAGAAGCAGAAACTGTCT
Organism: Euleptes europaea; assembly: GCF_029931775.1. Classification (NCBI taxonomy): domain Eukaryota; kingdom Metazoa; phylum Chordata; class Lepidosauria; order Squamata; family Sphaerodactylidae; genus Euleptes; species Euleptes europaea. Next base: position 34,277 of record NW_026612102.1, read on the forward strand.
TTGATGTTCCCACCCCCACCAGCACAGAACTGCTCCCCTCCTCAAGGGCCTCCGTCCGCCTTGCAGAAGCGGAAGTGACAGCAGCAGCAGATGCGGAAGCAGTAACGCTCACTGCCTCTGCCACTGCCTCCGCCGCCGATGGCCGTGCCTTGTCGAGCTGCCGCTGCCCCTGCCTACTCCTCTCCACCCCTCTCCTCTCCACTCGCTGCCATCCTTCCTCCTCCTCCTTCCTCCCTGCCACAGCGGCGGCGGCGGCGGCGCCGCCTCTCCGCTCTCCCCGCCTCCTCTCCTGCTGCGACTGCTGCTGCTGCTGAGACGACTGCCCTCGCTGATACGGCCCCTGCCCTCTTCCAGGCCTCCACAGATGCGGATGCATCTGCTGCAGTTTCCTATATGCTGCCCCATACTGCCGGTTGTAGTAAGCATGCGGGCACAGCATATACACATGACCCTTCTCCCTGCAAAAATTACACACCAGCCCGACAGGACAGCGCGCCGACACGTGCCCCCTGTCTCCACAGGCCGAGCACAGCACGGTGTGGCAAAAGGCCCGCAGATGTTGATACGAGCCGCAGGAGAAGCAGGCCATGGGCTGGCCACTATATCTCGTCGTGCCCCGGTCTGCCCCCATGAAAAAATACTTGGGCAAATGCCTGAGGCCCCCTCGCTCGTCCCGATTCAAACTCACCACCGCCCGGTACTCTCCCGTCCACACGCCCCACTCGTTAAGAGCCTTCCTGGGCGGGCACAGGACCCTGCAGAACTTACACAACCACTCATCCACGTCCTGCTCCGGCACCACAGTGGTCCGAAATGCCACCGTCACCACCCTCGTCTCTCCCCGGAACATGGGCACCGGGTCAAAATCCAACAGGAGATCCTCCTCCCCCCCCCGGCAGCCGGCCGCCCGCACCGCCAGCCAAAACCGCTGATAGGCGCCCTCCGAGACCAAGCACACATCCGTCTCGCTCAACCCAGGCGGAGCGATGACAGCCAGGAGATCCTCCGAGCGCAGCCGCAAGTACCCCAGCAGCAGCTTGCCGACCAGGAACTCCTGCGTGAGGCAATACGGATCTTGCCCCTTGTAACGCAGGCGCACCACAAAGCGGAGCCGCGGGTCAAAATCCGACCCCTCGGCATCCCCGCTCCCTCTGCCAATGCTCCTCTCGCCGTCCCACTGCTGCAGGAAGGCCTCCAAAAAGGCCTCATCCTCCCGCCGCTGTCGCTCCTCATCCACCCGGCGCCGAGGCCCCTCCCGCCTCCACTCTCGACTCCGGGTCCGACTCCGACTCTGCCTGCTGCGACTCCTCCTGCTGTGACTGCTACCTTGTCCTCGACCTCGAGCCGAAGTCCGGCCCACTCGCCCCCGCTCTCTGCCCCCGCCGTCCCTGTCGCCACTCCACCTCTGGCCCGCTACTGCTGCTGCCACCACCTTCGCGTATGAACGCCCCTCCTTGGCCACTCCCCCAGCACCCTTCTTTACAGTCTCCGCAGTCCCTGCAGTCCCTGTAGTCCCTGACCCCTCAGCAGTAGCAGGCCCAGCAGCCGCAGGATCGCTCCCCCGCTGCTTTGCCCACGCACTCTCCACAACCTCCTCCGTCGACAGCGGCGGCCGCTGCGGTGACGGCCTTGGGGGCAAAGGCCTCGCAAAGTCTTCCCCCCTTTCTTCCTCCTCCTGCCCCACCCCCTCCCTCTGCCCCCCCTCACCTTCACCACTCTCCATTTCCAACTTCCTCTTCCGCCCCTGAGCCTGCAGAACCCCTTTATCCTGAGCCACAGACTCCGGCCCCTCCACTCCCACCATGTCCACATCTCCTTCCGAAACGCCCTTCCCAGAAGAGGAAGGCATGGAAACCCATCCAGGCACATTTTTGGAAGCCACCAAAGGGCCTGCCTCCGACTGAACAGAGGCAGCTAGACCCGAGTCTTGCAAAGTAACTCTGTCCCCATGCCCCAACTCCGGGGACGCCCGCTGCTGTTGTAATAGCTGCCGTCGTCGCCTCTCCCCCCGTGACTCCCCCGTCGCCACCCGCTGCTCCAGGGGCAGCCAAGCGCCGCCCCGATCTCCAAGAGCCTCCTGCCGGCCCCCCTCAACCTCTGCCGCCTCTGCTCCTACTCCAACTCCGAAACCAGCTCCTGAACCAGCTCCTGAATATAGCCCTGAACATGCCCCCCTCTGACCCTTCTCCTCCTCCGCATCTGCCTTCTGCCGCTCCACCCGGACCCGCAGCACCGCAGCCGCCTCATCGCACCACGCCGCCCAGGCGTCCGGGTCCAGCTCCGTCTCCACCCTGCCAGGCCACGCTAGCACCGCCGTCGTTTCCCTCGCAGACGTCCCTTCCCTCCAAACACGGCTGATACGCCTCAACAAGGCCATCAGCCCTCGCTCCCGCAGCCTGCCGGGCAGCGGCCTCGTCGATGTGCGGGGCCTCCGGCCCCTCAGCAGCCTCTCCGCTACCGCCTCAGACACGGCCCGCGCTTGCCACAGGTCCGTTGCCCACTTCACATCCCCCACTCGCCCCCCTCCAGCCAAAAAGACCATCACCAGAGCCGCCTCCCGCTCCAAAATCCCCATCAGCTCATCCCGCCCCCTCTTCCGCAGTCCCACCTGCGGCTGGACCACTGGCAAGTTCAAATGGGCCATCAAAAAGGCCCAAAATCGCAGCAGATCCAGATCCGAGAACTGCCCCGAGTCCGGCACCAACAGGGACAGGCCACTCTGAAGAGGCTCTCCCTTAAACTGCTCCCAATCCCGCTGCATGCGCGCCTCCCTGCTCGGGGTAGTCCGGGTAGTCAGGGTAGCCAGCCCCTTTTCTGCAGAAGCAGCGCCCGCTCGCTCAGCCTCCACACTAGAGCCTTCTGAGCCCACCGAGGCAGCCGAAGATGAACGAGTACTGCACAGGGTCACTCCCTCCGCCCTGCCCCTCTTCCCACCTCCAACGGGCTCCTGATCAAGCCCCTTCCCCGGCATCTTCCACCCCCCTTCCTCCTCCTCCACCTCCACTCGCCTGCATGCCTCCAAGACTTCCTCCTCCTCCGAAGGGCGAAAAGGAGGGGGGCTTGTCCCCTCCAACACCCCCTCCATCACCATCCCCTTTGCAAGCAGAAGAGGGGGTGAGCCCTCCAGTTTCGACGAAGGGTGGCCAAGAGATTGCCCTACCCCTTCAGGAACAGCCTGGCCCCCAGCCAGGAAGCCCAAAATAACCTGCTGCTGATGACACTTCCCCCCCACCCCAGCCAGCTCTAGCTCAGACTCCACCAGACCACTCTTTACTGACCCCGACAGCTCTTTCCCATCCTGCAAGCCCCTCCCAGCAGCCACAGGAAGGGGGGGGAGTGGGGGAGTGGGGGGGAAGGATTCCGAGGGGGAGGAGATAAGGAGCGATTCCTCCGACCTATCCTCCTTCCCTCTTGACCACAGCTGCCTTCTGTAGTCTTGGAATTTTTTCTCTTCCCCCCCCCTTTCAGTGCCAGGGATGAAGTCCACACTGAAAACCGACACCCCCTCTTCACACCCTTCACACTCCCTCCCTTGCGTTTCCATGCCCACGGGATCTGCTATCAGTCCAGCCTCTGCCCCTGGCCGGCTGCCCAGGCTATCCAGCTGCAGGCTCAGGATCCCCCCTTGAGCCCCCCTCCCTTCCACCAACTCCGTCTTAGCAGCCCCTTTGCCAGGCTTGCCCTCTTCCAGCTTTCCCAACTCTTCCAAACTCACCTCCTTTACTTCTTCCCTCATCTCCAAATCCTGAGTTGACATGCCGACAGGCTGCCCAGGCTCCAGTCCCCCCCCTTCCTCCTCTCCAGTCCCCTCCCTCCGAATCCGCTTAGAGACAGGCTGCCCCTCCGGCGGAGAAGACACCAGAGCACGCCCCTCTCTCCCCCCGGGCCCCAATCCACTAAGCCCAGCAGAGGCTTGAAAAGATGCTGGCAGAGCTGGCAGAGCTGCTCCTTGCAAGGCAGCCTGAACAAACGGAGGCTTCCTCACCACCAAGTCCAAAGCCATGCTCTGCTCCAACTCCAGCTCCAACTCCTGCCCCCCCACCCCTTGGCTTTGTATTCCAGGGACCGATGTCCCCTCCTCACATTGTACTCCCAGGACGGATGTCCCTGTTCTTAATGCTGCAGCCACTTTTCCAGTCACAGTCACAATCCCAGTCCCAGTAAGCTGGCGTGGGGAGGGGTGGTCCACTTCAGCCCCCCCTTGCCTCCTTCCCCCCCCTCCACTCTCAGCCTTTTTCCCCTTCTCGAGCCGAGCCGGGCTGTCCTTCTTGCAGAATCCACGCTGTAGCAGAGAAGCAGGAGGGGCACTAGGACCCTGCACGAGGCAGATTCCAAGCCGCTCCCCGCTAGTTCCTTCACCCCCAACCACCGTCCACTTGCCTGGGAGGCTCGCTCTCCTACTCCACTGCCTAGTGGCCAGTCCAGCACTCGCCCCCCACCCCTCTCCAACTCCACTGCTCGCCTCCACCGCAGCCTTTTGCATCTTCGCCCCCTCCAGACGGGCGAGGCTATGAGACCTGAGCTTCATGCCACTGCCACTGCCGGCTCCAACTCCAGCTCCAGCCGCTCTGGGTCCTCCCGAACCCATCCCAGCTCCTCTTAGACCCCACCGCTTCTCCTCCTCCTTCTTCTTCTCCTTCTCGTCCCTCTGTCCAAGCTCCGTCAGCCTCCCTTGCCTTGCACCCGGCAAGAGCCGCGGGATCCTCGACGCCAAGGAAGGATCGGCAAACTGAGGGTTAAGAGGAGAAGGGAGGGCCCCGATTCCAGCAGCCACCGCCACGTTTGCTTTCCCCTGCTTCTCCAACTTCTCCAACTTCTCCGGCTTCTCTGGCTTCTCTGGTTCAACTTTATCATCCGCCTTCCCTCTCTCCTTCTCCTTCTCCTTCACCTTCACTCGGCCTCTCTCCTGCACCCGCTCTTCCTTCATAATGCCAGCAGGCTGCCCCCCAATACACACAACCCGACTGGCCCCCACTCGTTCCAGCTCCTCCGTCTCCAGGCTTTCCAGCTTCCTCAGATGCACTCGGACCTCTCGACCTTGAGGCAGCCGGCCCGGCAACACCTCCCCCGGCTGCAGCTGCACCTCAAGCACGCTACCAACGCCATATTGAGCGGCCCCACCCTGGACCCGGTCAGCTTTTTCTTCTGCTTTTTCCGGGCCTCCCCCCGATGGGGGGGCTCCCCCCTTCGGCTCCCCCAGTGGGGGAGACCTTCAGACACTTGTTTTTTCCAAAAATTCCACTCAAAGCCCCCTCAAACCAGGCCAAAACTTACAAAACAAAAACTTTCCTCTGGAGCTGATGCTTCCTGCGACTGCTCACCAGCAACGTTAGGGTTAGGGTTAGGGTTAGGGTTAGGGTTAGGGTTAGGGTTAGGGTTAGGGTTAGGGTTAGGGTTGTAATAGGTTGTAATAGGGTTAGGGTTAGGGTTAGGGTTAGGGTTAGGGTTAGGGTTAGGGTTAGGGTTAGGGTTAGGGTTAGGGTTAGGTTGTAATAGGTTGTAATAGGTTGTAATAGGTTTTTATTTGCACCCTTTCAACAAAACAACAGTATCATACAGTACTCTATAAAACAGTACACACCACACACAACCAACTCCAGACCACAACTACCCCCATTTACATCTCATAGTCCCATAATCCCATAATCCCCCATCCATAATACTCCGTAATACTCCGTCATCCATCATCCGTCATCCGTCATCCGTCGGCTGTCAGCTGTCATCCGTCCTCCGTCCTCCGTCATCCGTCCATCCGTCCATCCGTCCTCCATAATCCAAAATCCAAAATCCAAGACCAAAGTCCAAAAGTCATAATCCAGAGTCCAGAGTCCAAAGTCTATAGTACAAAACAGAGTCCAAAAGTCCAAAGTCCAAAGTCCATAATCCAAAGTACAAAATCCAAACGCCATAACACCATAATCCACAATACACCATCCATAGTCGATAGTTGATAGTCCATAGTCCATCATCCATCGTCCATCGTCCATCGTCCATTGTCCATCGTCCAGAATCCAGAATCCAGAATCCGCTATAAACAGTAGAACTGTAGAACTGTAGTCGGCAGCAGTCCGCAGCAGCTCACAGTCAGCAGTCAGCAACACACAACCCACCTCACGGCACCGGTGGGTTCACTTCCGAGAACCACTGCCACCTACTCCTCCAGCGACTGGCCCGCATCCGCCCCCGCTCCCAGTCCCGAATGCGTCCCAACCCGTTGACTACTGCCCGCAGAGTCTCTTTCAGCGGCACCACCCAGCCAGTCCGCTCCTCCCAGTCCCGGTTCTGCAACACCTTTTGCAGCATGAGCAGATTCAGCAAGCGCACCACACTCCAAGCCGGCTTGGAGCCGGGAGGAAGCTTCCTCGGCCGGCCCACTCCCCCCGGCGGCTCCAGTCCCGAGACCACCACCTCCCATGCCTGGAAGACCAGATACGGCCAGGACATGAGCCTCGCCAGAGCCGCCCACTCCCTCCTCACCGCCGGACACAACTTGACCACGTGGGCCACATCCTCCACCGGCCTCCGCTCCACAGGAAGGCCGGCGAAACAGCGCACACAGAGCGTCCTCCGACACGAGAGATCGCCCTCCGCACGCTGCCACTGCTGCTCCTCCCCCTCCTGCTGCTGCCATCCCTCCTGCCGTTGTTCCTGCTGGGTCCGGGACAGGGTCTGGGGCTGGGGCTGGGGCTGGGGCCGGGGCTGGGGCCGGGGCTGGGTCTGGGTCTGTGTCTGTCTCCCCCTCTTCTTCTTTCTCCTCCTCCACACCCTTGCCACCTCCAATACCTGGTGGTATGCCTCCCACTGCACGTCCCACAGGAAATACGGGATGGTAACATCCCGGAACGGCTGCAGTGGGAAAACCGGGCGCAAAAGGTATTGGGATTGAGATCCATTCTCCCCCCCTACAGACCGTGCTCTCCTCTCAGCATCGTAGGGCTCTGCCCTCCCCTTCTGGAAAAGGTTCCAGTACAACAGGGCCGCCCAACTCCGCCTCCTTCTCCTCCCCTTCTGTTGCTGCTGCTGCTGCCGCTGCAGCTGTTGCGACTGCTGCTGCTGCCGCTGCTGCTGCTGCTTCCTCCATCTCCCCAAGACCACTCTAGCCACCTCCCCCACCGACACCTCATGGCTGGCAACGCCCAAAGCCAACTCTGTCACAAAGTCCGGCAACCTCCTCCTATCAGCCTTCCCCAGCGGCGGTTGCGGTGGTGGCGGCGGCGGCGGCCCCCTTGGCCTTGGCCCGCGCTCCATCACTGCTATCGTTGCCGTTGCCGTAGCTGCTGCTGCTGCTATTGTTGACACTGCAATCCCTTCCTTCTCCTTCTCCTCCTCCACCTCCTCCTCCCGCCGTAGCAGCAGCCCCTGCTCCTGCTCCTGCTCAGCCCGCAAACCCCCTTCCAATGCTTCCATCAACTGGGCCCACCAGCCCTTGGAACCCCAGACCGTCTCTGCCACCCAGTCATCCCTCCAAGTCAGATATCCCAGCTCCTCCACCTCTTCCACCCTTTGCGATACTGGCGTTGGTGTTGGCGTTGGTGCGGGTGCTGCTGTGAATGCTGATGTTGATGTTGATGCAGGTGCAGGTGCGGGCACGGGCACGGGCACGGGCGTGGGTGTGACCCCTATCGCTGTTGAAGACAGTGGCGGCGATGTGACATTGCTCACCAGGAACCTGGCCAAGAACCACAACCCCATGTCCAAGAGCGCCAGGCCCCCCTCCGACCTCCTCCTTTGCACTGCCACCCGATCCACGGGGAAGTCCGCCGCCCCAAAGAGCCACCGCCAACAACCCCTGGCCGCCTTGGCCATCACATCCCTCGGCGGCGGGTAAACCTCAGCCACGAAATTCCCCGCCGCCACACAATAGGTGACCAAATACTGGACCTTCTGAGCCCGGGTCATCTTCCAGTCCTTCCACGTGCGCAGATTGTCTGCGACCCTCTGACCCCACCGCTCCCAGTTGTACCTCCAGCCCCTGTCATCCAGGGCATAGAAGATGCCCAGGATGCGGACGCGCTCCACCACCTCCGCTTCCTCCTCCACCCCGCCCTTTGCCATAATGCCCCCGGAGCAACGCCTGATCTCGGCCTGGCTGCCGTCCAGCCAAAACAGGCGGCTCTTCTCCTCATTGACCCTAGCCCCCGAAGCCGCACAGTAGTCCCTCAGATGGTTCCGGACGCGCTCCCTCTCCTCCACATCATTCAGCCACAGACAAACATCATCGGCATGGGCCACCACCTTACACGCCCAGGCCTTTGAGACCGAAGCTGAGGCTAAGGCCCAGGCCAAAGGGGGCCCAGGAACTAAATCCGGAGCCGGAGCCGGCACCCCTCCAGCCCCTCCAGCCCCTCGCCCCGCCCCCAGCCGCAGGCCCCTCACCTCCACATCCTGTCTGATGGCGCTCAGACAGGGCTCCAGAGCCGCCACATACAGCAGCGGACTCAATGGACAGCCCTGCCGCACCCCACAGCCAATCGCCACCTCCACCCTTGTAGACGCCGTTGCCGTCATCAGCACATCTCCCTGCGCCACGTCCAGAGAGACCCGGGCCCCCCTGTACAGAGTGCGCAGGGTCTCCAGCAGCCCCTCCGGCACTCCCATCTTCTCCAGGACGCACCACAGGTATCCGTGCGCCACCCTATCAAACGCCTTACTCTGGTCCAGCTGAAGCAGGTAGCCGCCCCTCGCCTCCTCCACCACCTGCTGCTGCTGCTGCTGCCGCTGCCGCTTCCTCCTCCTCTGCTCCTCCTTCCTCCTCCTCTCACCCGCCACCAGCTGGAAAACCTTCCTCAGGAGCCGCGTCGACTGCAGCATCGTCCGCCCCGGCACCCCACTTGTCTGCTCCACCCCAATGAAGCGATGCGCCACCCCCTTCAGCCTGGAGTTCAAGACCCGCGCCATCACTCTGTAGTCGACATTGGTGACCGTCAGGGGCCGCCAATTTCGCAGCAGGGTCCGGTCCCCCTCCTTTGGCAGCAGCGTCATCCGGCCCTCCAGGAAATCCGTGCTTGCCCACCCCCACCTCCAGATCTCATTATATACCTCCACCAACAACGGCACGAAGGTGGCCCCCAACTCCCGGAAGAGCCCATAAGGCAAGCCGTCAGGGCCCGGCGCCGACCGCCGACGGCCCACCCTGATCGCCTCCACCACCTCCTGTGCCCGAATCGGCCCCTCCAGCGCGTCCCTTTCTTGTGGCGACAGCGCCATCCTGCACAAGCCGCCAGCTCGCTCCACTGCATCCAGGTAGGCCCGCGCACGCTCGTCCGCCTCTCTCCGCTCCTGCTCCGTGCGCGGCCCTCCCAAAAGATCTACAAAGAACCCCCGCACCCTTTCCTTCACCGTACACAGATCCTTGGCCACCTCCTGGTCTTCCTCCACACGCACGCCGGCTGCCAACAGGCCCCCTTCTTGCCTCCGCGCCGCCGCCCTCCCCCGCAGCCGGTCCTTCTGCCACTCGCCATGGATGAGATGCGGGCCGCTCGCACGCAGCTCCTGCCTCTGCCCCCTCCTGAGCACGAGCCGGCACTGATAATCCGCCACCACCTGTCGACACTCCCGCAGCGTCTCCTCCGTCACGGCTGGCCCCAGACCCTGCGCCACCTTCCACCTCGCCGCCAAAAGGGTCTGGATCGCCCGGTGATAGTTGGCCAGGCGCCGCGTCCCTTGCACCCTCCTCGCCACCAAGCAAGCCTCCCGGATGTGCTCCTTCGTACTCTCCCACCACCGAAGCACCGCCCCCTTCTCCTGCTCCTTGTCATCTTCACCATCTTCCCCGTCAAGTCCCTCTACACCGACACGCGCACCCGCACCCGAGCCCGCACCCACCCCCGCCCCTTGCCGCCCCTCCACCGCCACCAGGCGAGGCTTACGGAGCAGCGCATAGGCCACCACTCGCTGAATCTCCGGTACCATCTGGAAGGCCCGCATCTCCTTCTCGTTCAATCTCCACTGCCGCCGCTGCTGCTGCTGCCACCGACCAGAATCTGCGGCCGAAGCCAAAGGAGTCGGAGCAGGGGGACAAGGAGAAGCAGGGGGAGCAGGGGGAGCAGGGGAAGGAAGAGGAGGAGGAAGAAGAGGAGGAGGGGAAGGGGAAGGAGAAACCCCCTCAGCACACTCCGTCCGCCGCCCCCACCACTGCCGCCGCCTCTGCCCCGGCCAAAAAGCCAGAGCCACGGCCACCATTGCATGCTGCGACCACGGGTTCCCCAGCAGCCTGGACACTGCCGTGGCCCTCTCCGCCGACGTCCAGACCCTGCCCGACCTGATTGCTGCACTACCACCCGCATAGATGCCTCTCGGACCTGTCCTCTCCTCTCCCGCCGCTGCCATTGTTGTTGCTGTTGTTGTTGTTGTTACTGTTGTTACTGTTGCTGTAGCTGTAGCTGTCCCTGCTCCTCGCGGCTGCCAGTGCCACCGGGGCCCACTGCCACGAAAGACCTCCCTAAAATGTATGGGCAAATAGTCTAGCTCCCATGGGCCAAGGCCCATCGCGTCGCCCAGACCCGCCCGCTGTCGCAGCAGATGCATCACCGCCCTCTCCTCCACCGACCACTCTGGCTTCCCCTCCGCCAACACCTCCAACTGCTCCTCCTCCCCTGCCCAAAGGCGAGCAAAGTCTCCCGCCAGCACCAAATGTCGGGATGTGCGTAAACACCCCTCCAACAGGGGCCACAAACGTCTCCGTCTCCGACCGCTGCGCGGGACCAGCAGCACACACAGACGACACTTCTGCCTGCACTGCTGCTGCTGCCGCCGCTCAGCACTGTTTCCACCTCCCCCGGAGGTACTGGTGATAGTGGCCGTGGCCGTGGCCGTGGCAGAGACAGCTTTGGCATTGCTCATCCTGGTGCTGGTGCCGGTGCCAGTGCTGATGGAACTGGTAGCACTGCAAGTGGCAGTCCTGCAAGTGGTGCCAGAATCACTGCCAGCAACCACCCCCCAATCAAAATCTACAACTAGGAGACGGCCCGGCCACGCCTCCCACACTGTCCGCACTCGAAGATGGGGGGCCACATGGGACAGCAACACCGCCACCCCCGATCGTCCCCCCTCCTCCTCATCCTCCTCCTCATCCTCTGCCCCCACCGCCACCGACCACAGTGAAGGCCCCCAAGTCCAGGAACGCTGGGCCACGCTCCGCTGCCGAGGGGTACAAACCCCAGTCCCTTGCAGCGCCACCATATCGGCTCCCAACTTGCTGAGGTGATAGTAGGCATCCTCCCTCCGCTGCGACGAGCCCACCACCACCCCCCCACAGTTCCAAGACACGATCCGCAGCCCCTCCATGGCCAATGCAAGTGCCCAATGTCTATCACGCTCACAACTCTAGCCCCCATTCCTTCCTTCATTCCTTCATTCGCTCGCTCGCTCGCTCGCTCGCCCCCTCACGGAGACGACGGCGGCGGCGGCGAAGGCGAAGCCACAACAGCATCTGCTGCTGCTGCTGCCGCATCAAATGAAGCAGATGAGACAGGTGAGTCAGGTGAGTACAGTGAAGCCCCCGGCACCCCGAGCGCCTCACCAGACGGCCCTGCCCCCAACCTGTCCGGGACCAGAACCGCCCCCTCCAGTCCTGGCGACTGCTGCTGCTGCTGCTGCTGCAATCGCCTTCCTTCATTTCCCACCCCTTGCCCTCGGTCTTCGCCCGGGACAAGTGTGGCACTACAGTCCCTGCTGGGCACAGACGCCACATCCGTACCCGGCAGCATCTCCGGAACCACCAGCACCCTCTCCCTCTCCCCCACACCCTCCCCCACACCCTCCTCCACAACCTCCACAACCCCCTCCTCCACCGTCTCCACCACTGCCACCGCCGCCACTGCTGTCGCCGTCTCTGCACCTCTCCGCCCCCTCGTCTCCACGCCACACCCCACCGTCAAGTCCAATGGCAACCCCTTAGCACCCTTCAGAGCTCTCTGTGCAGCAGCCACCGACTCCCTCTCCTCCTGGTGAAACTGTCGGATTTGCTGCCGCCACTGCTCACTCTGACGCTGCCATACCTGGGGCCCATAATCCACGCCCTCCACCCCAAAAGCAAAGTCGTCGCCACCCCCACTCCCCACCGTCACATCCGTCACTTCCGTCACTTCCGTCTCCACCTTCACCTTCACAGCCCCCAACTCTCCCTCTCCATTCTCTCCATTCTCTCCATTCTCTCCATTCTCTCCATTCCCCTCCTCTCTCCGCTGCACTCGGCGCCGCTCCATCTCCCCCATCATATCCCTCAGCTCCACACGCACAATGTCCAGCCGACTCAGCAAGCGCAGCCTCTCCTCCTCCTCGGGCCATTCCCCATCCCCCGCCACGCCACTGATTCGCTGCTGAATGTACTCCATCTCCCACGCCGAGGTCTCCGTCACCCTCTGCAGCTCCTCGTCCTGCATGCCCCGGATGAGCAGCCGCCTCGCCTGCAAGACCTTCTCCCACTCGGCCTCCAATCCACGCCGTCGCAGCCGACGCTTACGCTTACGCTTGCGCTTGCGCCTCATACCACTATCCTTCCCCTTTGCCTCCACATCTGACCCAGCCCCAGCCCCTGGAGTGGCACTGGAGCAGCCACTGGACTCAGCCCCGCCACTACTGTCGCTGCTGCTGCTGCTACCACTGTCATCACCGTCCTCCCCGTTACTGGGAATCGTGATGATGGACGCCGAGTCCAAAGTCCCTGTCGGCACCCAGCACGACTCCGCCCCGGGCAGGACTGCCAACGGCTGCACCTCCTCCGCTTCCACTTCCACCACTCCAGCCACTCCAGCCACTCCCTCCAACTCCTCATCCATCTCCCTGCCGGCCAGCACCTCAAAACGGCTGCCCGACAAACTCATCGTCCACCTGCCATGGGAAAACGCCCCCCGGGCAGGGCGATCCTCCCCCGTGCTCCACGGCACCAGCCACCGGGACTCTGCAGTGGCCTCGACCACCGTCGTTGTTGCTGTCACCATCGCCGCCGCCGCCACAGAATTTAGGGAAGAAGCAGCGCCCACAAAACCACTCTCCCCGGCTTGGCCCCCGCTCTCCTCCAAATGCTTCACCTTCCTCTGCCGCTTCTTACCACCTTGTGGAGACACACGGGCCTCAGCCCCCGACCCCCCCGGGACCTTTACCCCCAGCTTCCCTGGCCCCACTGGTCCCCCTTGTTGAAAAGGGACAGGCCCAGGTCCAGATGAAGAAGAAGGAGAAGAAGACACAGAAGCAGAAACTGTCTTCGATGTTCCCACCCCCACCAGCACAGAACTGCTCCCCTCCTCAAGGGCCTCCGTCCGCCTTGCAGAAGCGGAAGTGACAGCAGCAGCAGATGCGGAAGCAGTAACGCTCACTGCCTCTGCCACTGCCTCCGCCGCCGATGGCCGTGCCTTGTCGAGCTGCCGCTGCCCCTGCCTACTCCTCTCCACCCCTCTCCTCTCCACTCGCTGCCATCCTTCCTCCTCCTCCTTCCTCTCTGCCACAGCGGCGGCGGCGGCGGCGCCGCCTCTCCGCTCTCCCCGCCTCCTCTCCTGCTGCGACTGCTGCTGCTGCTGAGACGACTGCCCTCGCTGATCCGGCCCCTGCCCTCTTCCAGGCCTCCACAGATGCGGATGCATCTGCTGCAGTTTCCTATATGCTGCCCCATACTGCCGGTTGTAGTAAGCATGCGGGCACAGCATATACACATGACCCTTCTCCCTGCAAAAATTACACACCAGCCCGACAGGACAGCGCGCCGACACGTGCCCCCTGTCTCCACAGGCCGAGCACAGCACGGTGTGGCAAAAGGCCCGCAGATGTTGATACGAGCCGCAGGAGAAGCAGGCCATGGGCTGGCCACTATATCTCGTCGTGCCCCGGTCTGCCCCCATGAAAAAATACTTGGGCAAATGCCTGAGGCCCCCTCGCTCGTCCCGATTCAAACTCACCACCGCCCGGTACTCTCCCGTCCACACGCCCCACTCGTTAAGAGCCTTCCTGGGCGGGCACAGGACCCTGCAGAACTTACACAACCACTCATCCACGTCCTGCTCCGGCACCACAGTGGTCCGAAATGCCACCGTCACCACCCTCGTCTCTCCCCGGAACATGGGCACCGGGTCAAAATCCAACAGGAGATCCTCCTCCCCCCCCCGGCAGCCGGCCGCCCGCACCGCCAGCCAAAACCGCTGATAGGCGCCCTCCGAGACCAAGCACACATCCGTCTCGCTCAACCCAGGCGGAGCGATGACAGCCAGGAGATCCTCCGAGCGCAGCCGCAAGTACCCCAGCAGCAGCTTGCCGACCAGGAACTCCTGCGTGAGGCAATACGGATCTTGCCCCTTGTAACGCAGGCGCACCACAAAGCGGAGCCGCGGGTCAAAATCCGACCCCTCGGCATCCCCGCTCCCGCTGCCAATGCTCCTCTCGCCGTCCCACTGCTGCAGGAAGGCCTCCAAAAAGGCCTCATCCTCCCGCCGCTGTCGCTCCTCATCCACCCGGCGCCGAGGCCCCTCCCGCCTCCACTCTCGACTCCGGGTCCGACTCCGACTCTGCCTGCTGCGACTCCTCCTGCTGTGACTGCTACCTTGTCCTCGACCTCGAGCCGAAGTCCGGCCCACTCGCCCCCGCTCTCTGCCCCCGCCGTCCCTGTCGCCACTCCACCTCTGGCCCGCTACTGCTGCTGCCACCACCTTCGCGTATGAACGCCCCTCCTTGGCCACTCCCCCAGCACCCTTCTTTACAGTCTCCGCAGTCCCTGCAGTCCCTGTAGTCCCTGACCCCTCAGCAGTAGCAGGCCCAGCAGCCGCAGGATCGCTCCCCCGCTGCTTTGCCCACGCACTCTCCACAACCTCCTCCGTCGACAGCGGCGGCCGCTGCGGTGACGGCCTTGGGGGCAAAGGCCTCGCAAAGTCTTCCCCCCTTTCTTCCTCCTCCTGCCCCACCCCCTCCCTCTGCCCCCCCTCACCTTCACCACTCTCCATTTCCAACTTCCTCTTCCGCCCCTGAGCCTGCAGAACCCCTTTATCCTGAGCCACAGACTCCGGCCCCTCCACTCCCACCATGTCCACATCTCCTTCCGAAACGCCCTTCCCAGAAGAGGAAGGCATGGAAACCCATCCAGGCACATTTTTGGAAGCCACCAAAGGGCCTGCCTCCGACTGAACAGAGGCAGCTAGACCCGAGTCTTGCAAAGTAACTCTGTCCCCATGCCCCAACTCCGGGGACGCCCGCTGCTGTTGTAATAGCTGCCGTCGTCGCCTCTCCCCCCGTGACTCCCCCGTCGCCACCCGCTGCTCCAGGGGCAGCCAAGCGCCGCCCCGATCTCCAAGAGCCTCCTGCCGGCCCCCCTCAACCTCTGCCGCCTCTGCTCCTACTCCAACTCCGAAACCAGCTCCTGAACCAGCTCCTGAATATGGCCCTGAACATGCCCCCCTCTGACCCTTCTCCTCCTCCGCATCTGCCTTCTGCCGCTCCACCCGGACCCGCAGCACCGCAGCCGCCTCATCGCACCACGCCGCCCAGGCGTCCGGGTCCAGCTCCGTCTCCACCCTGCCAGGCCACGCTAGCACCGCCGTCGTTTCCCTCGCAGACGTCCCTTCCCTCCAAACACGGCTGATACGCCTCAACAAGGCCATCAGCCCTCGCTCCCGCAGCCTGCCGGGCAGCGGCCTCGTCGATGTGCGGGGCCTCCGGCCCCTCAGCAGCCTCTCCGCTACCGCCTCAGACACGGCCCGCGCTTGCCACAGGTCCGTTGCCCACTTCACATCCCCCACTCGCCCCCCTCCAGCCAAAAAGACCATCACCAGAGCCGCCTCCCGCTCCAAAATCCCCATCAGCTCATCCCGCCCCCTCTTCCGCAGTCCCACCTGCGGCTGGACCACTGGCAAGTTCAAATGGGCCATCAAAAAGGCCCAAAATCGCAGCAGATCCAGATCCGAGAACTGCCCCGAGTCCGGCACCAACAGGGACAGGCCACTCTGAAGAGGCTCTCCCTTAAACTGCTCCCAATCCCGCTGCATGCGCGCCTCCCTGCTCGGGGTAGTCCGGGTAGTCAGGGTAGCCAGCCCCTTTTCTGCAGAAGCAGCGCCCGCTCGCTCAGCCTCCACACTAGAGCCTTCTGAGCCCACCGAGGCAGCCGAAGATGAACGAGTACTGCACAGGGTCACTCCCTCCGCCCTGCCCCTCTTCCCACCTCCAACGGGCTCCTGATCAAGCCCCTTCCCCGGCATCTTCCACCCCCCTTCCTCCTCCTCCACCTCCACTCGCCTGCATGCCTCCAAGACTTCCTCCTCCTCCGAAGGGCGAAAAGGAGGGGGGCTTGTCCCCTCCAACACCCCCTCCATCACCATCCCCTTTGCAAGCAGAAGAGGGGGTGAGCCCTCCAGTTTCGACGAAGGGTGGCCAAGAGATTGCCCTACCCCTTCAGGAACAGCCTGGCCCCCAGCCAGGAAGCCCAAAATAACCTGCTGCTGATGACACTTCCCCCCCACCCCAGCCAGCTCTAGCTCAGACTCCACCAGACCACTCTTTACTGACCCCGACAGCTCTTTCCCATCCTGCAAGCCCCTCCCAGCAGCCACAGGAAGGGGGGGGAGTGGGGGAGTGGGGGGGAAGGATTCCGAGGGGGAGGAGATAAGGAGCGATTCCTCCGACCTATCCTCCTTCCCTCTTGACCACAGCTGCCTTCTGTAGTCTTGGAATTTTTTCTCTTCCCCCCCCCTTTCAGTGCCAGGGATGAAGTCCACACTGAAAACCGACACCCCCTCTTCACACCCTTCACACTCCCTCCCTTGCGTTTCCATGCCCACGGGATCTGCTATCAGTCCAGCCTCTGCCCCTGGCCGGCTGCCCAGGCTATCCAGCTGCAGGCTCAGGATCCCCCCTTGAGCCCCCCTCCCTTCCACCAACTCCGTCTTAGCAGCCCCTTTGCCAGGCTTGCCCTCTTCCAGCTTTCCCAACTCTTCCAAACTCACCTCCTTTACTTCTTCCCTCATCTCCAAATCCTGAGTTGACATGCCGACAGGCTGCCCAGGCTCCAGTCCCCCCCCTTCCTCCTCTCCAGTCCCCTCCCTCCGAATCCGCTTAGAGACAGG
>NW_026612103.1:10000-15000 GCF_029931775.1 Euleptes europaea
AACACAACCCTACCCTAACCCTAACCCTAAAACTAACCCAACCCTAACCCTAACCCTAACCCTAACCCTAACCCTAAACCTAGCCCTAGCCCTAACCCTAACCCTAACCCTACCCCCAGACCCTGTCTCTGACCCTAACCCTAACCATTACCCTAACACTAACCCTTACCCTAACCCTTACCCTAACCCTAACCCTAACCCTAACCCCAACCCTAACCCAAGCCTAACCCTAAACCGAAACCCTAACCCTTACCTTGTCATGGCCTAACCCTAACCCTACCACCAGACCCTGTCACCCTAACCCTAACCCCACCCCCAGACCCTAACCGTACCCCCAGACCCTGTCACTGACCCTAACCCGAACCCTAACTCCAGACCCTGTCTCTGACCCTATCGCTAACCCAACCCTAACCTAACCCTAACCCTAGAACTAACCCTAACCCTAACCCTAACCCTAACCCTAACCCTAACCCTAACCCTAACCCTAACCCTAACGCTAACCCTAAACCCTAACCCTAACCTTGTCATGGTCTCTGACATAACTATGGCATTCTGTGAACATGTGCAGGATTAATTCCATAAGAGCTAGTACACATTATGCAAACTCGGCCACTGCAGAGGTTTGTGTAATGTATAATGAAAGTCTGTGTAATGCTGACAGGCTGATGGAATACTCTCATGCTCAGCTCTATCAAGAGCTACCTAATAATGTCATTCTAGTCCTTGTCCTTGAAGGGGCAAAGCAGAGCACCATGCTTTATCTATCAATAAGATGTGACCTAAACCACCTTTCTGACAGCTTACAGATGTCAGAATCACAAAAGCAGGACACTTGTCCTTCTCAAGGTCTTAAGATATCCTAATGTACTAATCCATTAATAGCTGAAACTGTACTTATTATAGCTTAAAGGCATTAAAGCTCTCTCATACATATGAGTAATATGCTTTCTTGCTCTTCTGTAATCTCGCTAAAGGCTATGCTACTGACTACTGTAAACAAAGACACTTTGCAAGTGACAATGTAAGCTAAAAAATTTTATGAGTTACAGAGTTAAATGTTGTGCTACAAATCTCACAGTAGTCTCATTTAATGCGTACTGTCCTAACGAACAGGATGGTATACAAATTATGTATATAACGTGATCATGTAACTCAGAAATAAGTGTTTATACTTTAAGCAAAGTGGACTGAAAGGAAAGGACGCCCATAGATGGACCTAAAGAGCTGAGCAGCTGCTAGTAAGCCATTTCTGTACTGCACATCATATCAGACAAAGGGAATAAAAGGTATCCCTCTTAATGGATAAGAAAGAGGAGATAAAGGATCTCTCTTCACCCTTAATGAGTCTAGAAACAGTATAAATACAACCACAGTACAGCCGGCACTTCAGATTGTTATTGCTGGCAGACTGCAGCTGTCTGAAGTAACATTACTCCATCTCAGAGGCCTGAGATGTAAAACATTGAGACTCTGATCCTTGCGTGGACAGCAGTTCGCTGAGGTATCTTGAAGTATCAAGATCTGGATATTTCAACATATCTTACTTACAGACTTCTTGTGAGACTGCTCTATTCCTAGAAGAGGATAGAGACCCTTAGAATGCCTATTCTTTGAATGGGAACCTAAGTGCAGTGATCTTTCCATATATTGGAACACAGAGAGTCCATTGGATTTATGGATTCTTACAAACTAAACCTATTTGGCTTACCAAAGCTAGCTAGACCTCTGCGATAGTGTCAGAAGGTCCTCAATGGAGGGACCTCTGAACCTGCTCAGAGCAAGAGACCAGACATGTTCCTGAAGGGAAAGGAGACTCCCTGTACTCTGTGAGATATGCACAATGCTGATACATTGTACAGCGCATACACAGATTGGCACTGCCAAAGAGACTTTAAACAGCTTTAAGCTAACACATAGTATTTATATGTTCAGCATTGATGTCTAAAACTAGAAAGAATATGCATAGCATGGACATAGACAATGCCTGATCTTAATGATGATCAGTTAAGAATCTTAATACAAGTCTTAAAAGGATTCAAGTCTTAGAAAATACAGATACTCTGGGATAACTTCATATGTTCTCATAGATTCTTAAGAGGACTACAGACGACACAGCAAGCTATAGTGTGTGTTCTGCACTGAAATATTATGATTTAAGTTAGGATGCTTCTAACTAAATCTTTCTCCAAAGAATTAACAATATTTTTAAAGGATTCCTGTAACCTTATATTCTGAATGAAAGTGCATTGCACTAAGGATACTTTATAAGTATATTCTGATTAAGATACTCCTTTATGGAGGCATAGAGAGTGTGAATGATTACTTGCTATATAAACATGTTTAAGACTAATGATGTCTAGCCATATATGATATTTTAAGGCTTTGCAAACCAAAAGCATACATTATATAATGTAAAAAAATGTGTTTTTTATACTACTACTCTTGTCCAGTATTATACATTTATTGGCGTGTTCAAGAGATTTTCTAGGAACCATAACAAGTTTCTAGCAAACGTTGATTCTGGTCTAGTGGTGTCTCGCTGAACAAGATAACATATCTCTTCTCAGGAAGGGATCCTTTCTAAGAGTGTAGGCACTTAACGGCAAGAACCGTGATAACCCTGACCCTGACCCTGACGATAACCCTAACCCTAACCCAACCCTAACCCTAACCCTAACCCTAACCCTAACCCTAAGCCTAACCCTAACCCTTACCCTAACCCTAACCCTAACCCTAACCCTAACCCTAACCCTAACCCTAACCCTAACCCTAACCCTAACCCTAACCCTAACCCTAACCCTAACCCTAACCCTGTCATGGTATCTGACATAACTATGGTATTCTGTGAACATGTACAGGATTAATTCCAGGATTAAAACCGCGACAACCCTGAACCTAACCCTAACCCTATCCCCAGTCCTTATCCCAACCCTTACCCTAACACAACCCTAACCCTAACCCTAACCCTAACCCTAACCCTAACCCTAACCCTAACCCTAACCCTAACCCTAACCCTAACCCTAACCCTAACCCTAACCCTAACCCTGTCATGGTATCTGACATAACTATGGTATTCTGTGAACATGTACAGGATTAATTCCAGGATTAAAACCGCGACAACCCTGACCCTAACCCTAACCCTATCCCCAGTCCCTATCCCAACCCTTACCCTAACACAACCCTACCCTAACCCTAACCCTAACCCTAACCCAACCCTAACCCTAACCCCAACCCTAACCCTAACCCTAACCCTAACCCTAACCATAACCCTAACCCTAACCCTAACCCTAACCCTAACCCTAACCTTAACCCTAACCCTAACCCTAACCCTAACCCTAACCCTAACCTAACCCTAAACCTAACCCTATCCCTATCCCTAACCCTAACCCTAACCCTAACCCTAACCCCAACCCTAATCCTAAACCTAATCCTCACCATAACCCTCACCCTCACCCTAACCCAACCCTAACCCTAAACCTAACCCGAACCCGAACCCGAACCCGAACCCGAACCCGAACCCGAACCCGAACCCGAACCCGAACCCGAACCCGAACCCGAACCCGAACCCGAACCCGAAACTAAACCCGAACCCGAACCCGAACCCGAACCCGAACCCGAACCCGAACTCCAGACCCTGTCTCTGACCCTATCGCTAACCGAAACCTAACCCTAACCCTTACCCTTACCCTATCGCTAACCCAAACCTAACCCTAACCCTAACCCTAGCACTAACCCTAACCCTAACCCTAGCCCTAACCCTAACCCTAACCCTAACCCTAACCCTAACCCTAACCCTAACCCTAAACCTAACCCTAACCCTAACCCTAACCCTAACCCTAACCCTAACCCTAACCCAACCCTAACCCTAACCCTAAACCTATCCCTATCCCTATCCCTATCCCTACCCCTAACCCTAACCCTAAACCCAACACTAACCCTAATCCTCACCCTAACCCTCACCCTCACCCTAACCCTAACCCAAACCTAACCCGAACCCTAACCCTAACCCTAACCCTAACCCGAACCCGAACCCGAACCCGAACCCGAATCCGAATCTGAACCCGAACCCGAACCCGAACCCGAACCCGAACCCGAACCCGAACCCGAACACGAACACGAACCCGAACACGAACACGAACACGAACACAAACACGAACACGAACCCTAACTCCAGACCGTCTCTCACCCTATCGGTAACCCAACCCTAACCCTAACCCAAACCCTAACCCTTACCCTATCGCTAACCCAAACCTAACCCTAACCCTAACCCTAGCCCGAACCCGAACCCTAACCCTAACCCTAACCCTAACCCTAACCCTAACCCTAACCCTAACCCTAACCCTAACCCTAACCCTAACCCTAACCCTAACCCTAACCCTAACCCTAACCCTAACCGTAACCCTAACCCTGTCATGGTATCTGACATAACTATGGTATTCTGTGAACATTTACAGGATTAATTCCAGGATTAAAACCGTGACAACCCTGACCCTAACCCTCTCCCCAGACCCTAACACAACCCTTACCTAACACAACCCTACCCTAACCCTAACCCTAAAACTAACCCAACCCTAACCCTAACCCTAACCCTAACCCTAACCCTAAACCAAGCCCTAGCCCTAACCCTAACCCTAACCCTACCCCCAGACCCTGTCTCTGACCCTAACCCTAACCATTACCCTAACACTAACCCTTACCCTAACCCTTACCCTAACCCTAACCCTAACCCTAACCCTAACCCCAACCCTAACCCAAGCCTAACCCTAAACCGAAACCCTAACCCTTACCTTGTCATGGCCTAACCCTAACCCTACCACCAGACCCTGTCACCCTAACCCTAACCCCACCCCCAGACCCTAACCGTACCCCCAGACCCTGTCACTGACCCTAACCCGAACCCTAACTCCAGACCCTGTCTCTGACCCTATCGCTAACCCAACCCTAACCTAACCCTAACCCTAGAACTAACCCTAACCCTAACCCTAACCCTAACCCTAACC
>NW_026612103.1:40000-42500 GCF_029931775.1 Euleptes europaea
GAACACGAACACGAACACGAACACAAACACGAACACGAACCCTAACTCCAGACCGTCTCTCACCCTATCGGTAACCCAACCCTAACCCTAACCCAAACCCTAACCCTTACCCTTACCCTATCGCTAACCCAAACCTAACCCTAACCCTAACCCTAACCCTAACCCTAACCCTAACCCTAACCCTAACCCTAACCCTAACCCTAACCCTAACCCTAACCCTAACCCTAACCCTAACCCTAACCCTAACCCTAACCCTAACCCTAACCCTAACCGTAACCGTAACCGTAACCCTAACCCTGTCATGGTATCTGACATAACTATGGTATTCTGTGAACATTTACAGGATTAATTCCAGGATTAAAACCGCGACAACCCTGACCCTAACCCTCTCCCCAGACCCTAACACAACCCTTACCTAACACAACCCTACCCTAACCCTAACCCTAAAACTAACCCAACCCTAACCCTAACCCTAACCCTAACCCTAACCCTAACCCTAAACCAAGCCCTAGCCCTAACCCTAACCCTAACCCTACCCCCAGACCCTGTCTCTGACCCTAACCCTAACCATTACCCTAACACTAACCCTTACCCTAACCCTTACCCTAACCCTAACCCTAACCCTAACCCTAACCCTAACCCCAACCCTAACCCAAGCCTAACCCTAAACCGAAACCCTAACCCTTACCTTGTCATGGCCTAACCCTAACCCTACCACCAGACCCTGTCACCCTAACCCTAACCCCACCCCCAGACCCTAACCGTACCCCCAGACCCTGTCACTGACCCTAACCCGAACCCTAACTCCAGACCCTGTCTCTGACCCTATCGCTAACCCAACCCTAACCTAACCCTAACCCTAGAACTAACCCTAACCCTAACCCTAACCCTAACCCTAACCCTAACCCTAACCCTAACCCTAACCCTAACCCTAACCCTAACCCTAACCCTAAACCCTAACCCTAACCTTGTCATGGTCTCTGACATAACTATGGCATTCTGTGAACATGTGCAGGATTAATTCCATAAGAGCTAGTACACATTATGCAAACCCCGCCCCTGCAGAGGTTTGTGTAATGTATAATGAAAGTCTGTGTAATGCTGACAGGCTGATGGAATACTCTCATGCTCAGCTCTATCAAGAGCTACCTAATAATGTCATTCTAGTCCTTGTCCTTGAAGGGGCAAAGCAGAGCACCATGCTTTATCTATCAATAAGATGTGACCTAAACCACCTTTCTGACAGCTTACAGATGTCAGAATCACAAAAGCAGGACACTTGTCCTTCTCAAGGTCTTAAGATATCCTAATGTACTAATCCATTAATAGCTGAAACTGTACTTATTATAGCTTAAAGGCATTAAAGCTCTCTCATACATATGAGTAATATGCTTTCTTGCTCTTCTGTAATCTCGCTAAAGGCTATGCTACTGACTACTGTAAACAAAGACACTTTGCAAGTGACAATGTAAGCTAAAAAATTTTATGAGTTACAGAGTTAAATGTTGTGCTACAAATCTCACAGTAGTCTCATTTAATGCGTACTGTCCTAACGAACAGGATGGTATACAAATTATGTATATAACGTGATCATGTAACTCAGAAATAAGTGTTTATACTTTAAGCAAAGTGGACTGAAAGGAAAGGACGCCCATAGATGGACCTAAAGAGCTGAGCAGCTGCTAGTAAGCCATTTCTGTACTGCACATCATATCAGACAAAGGGAATAAAAGGTATCCCTCTTAATGGATAAGAAAGAGGAGATAAAGGATCTCTCTTCACCCTTAATGAGTCTAGAAACAGTATAAATACAACCACAGTACAGCCGGCACTTCAGATTGTTATTGCTGGCAGACTGCAGCTGTCTGAAGTAACATTACTCCATCTCAGAGGCCTGAGATGTAAAACATTGAGACTCTGATCCTTGCGTGGACAGCAGTTCGCTGAGATATCTTGAAGTATCAAGATCTGGATATTTCAACATATCTTACTTACAGACTTCTTGTGAGACTGCTCTATTCCTAGAAGAGGATAGAGACCCTTAGAATGCCTATTCTTTGAATGGGAACCTAAGTGCAGTGATCTTTCCATATATTGGAACACAGAGAGTCCATTGGATTTATGGATTCTTACAAACTAAACCTATTTGGCTTACCAAAGCTAGCTAGACCTCTGCCGATAGTGTCAGAAGGTCCTCAATGGAGGGACCTCTGAACCTGCTCAGAGCAAGAGACCAGACATGTTCCTGAAGGGAAAGGAGACTCCCTGTACTCTGTGAGATATGCACAATGCTGATACATTGTACAGCGCATACACAGATTGGCACTGCCAAAGAGACTTTAAACAGCTTTAAGCTAACACATAGTATTTATATGTTCAGCATTGATGTCTAAAACTAGAAAGAATATGCATAGCATGGACATAGACAATGCCTGATCTTAATGATGATCAGTTAAGAATCTTAATACAAGTCTTAAAAGGATTCAAGTCTTAGAAAATA
>NW_026612103.1:47500-50983 GCF_029931775.1 Euleptes europaea
AACTAACCCAACCCTAACCCTAACCCTAACCCTAACCCTAACCCTAAACCTAGCCCTAGCCCTAACCCTAACCCTAACCCTAACCCTACCCCCAGACCCTGTCTCTGACCCTAACCCTAACCATTACCCTAACACTAACCCTTACCCTAACCCTTACCCTAACCCTAACCCGAACCCTAACCCTAACCCTAACCCCAACCCTAACCCAAGCCTAACCCTAAACCGAAACCCTAACCCTTACCTTGTCATGGCCTAACCCTAACCCTACCACCAGACCCTGTCACCCTAACCCTAACCCCACCCCCAGACCCTAACCGTACCCCCAGACCCTGTCACTGACCCTAACCCGAACCCTAACTCCAGACCCTGTCTCTGACCCTATCGCTAACCCAACCCTAACCTAACCCTAACCCTAGAACTAACCCTAACCCTAACCCTAACCCTAACCCTAACCCTAACCCTAACCCTAACCCTAACCCTAACCCTAACCCTAACCCTAACCCTAACCCTAACGCTAACCCTAAACCCTAACCCTAACCTTGTCATGGTCTCTGACATAACTATGGCATTCTGTGAACATGTGCAGGATTAATTCCATAAGAGCTAGTACACATTATGCAAACTCGGCCACTGCAGAGGTTTGTGTAATGTATAATGAAAGTCTGTGTAATGCTGACAGGCTGATGGAATACTCTCATGCTCAGCTCTATCAAGAGCTACCTAATAATGTCATTCTAGTCCTTGTCCTTGAAGGGGCAAAGCAGAGCACCATGCTTTATCTATCAATAAGATGTGACCTAAACCACCTTTCTGACAGCTTACAGATGTCAGAATCACAAAAGCAGGACACTTGTCCTTCTCAAGGTCTTAAGATATCCTAATGTACTAATCCATTAATAGCTGAAACTGTACTTATTATAGCTTAAAGGCATTAAAGCTCTCTCATACATATGAGTAATATGCTTTCTTGCTCTTCTGTAATCTCGCTAAAGGCTATGCTACTGACTACTGTAAACAAAGACACTTTGCAAGTGACAATGTAAGCTAAAAAATTTTATGAGTTACAGAGTTAAATGTTGTGCTACCAATCTCACAGTAGTCTCATTTAATGCGTACTGTCCTAACGAACAGGATGGTATACAAATTATGTATATAACGTGATCATGTAACTCAGAAATAAGTGTTTATACTTTAAGCAAAGTGGACTGAAAGGAAAGGACGCCCATAGATGGACCTAAAGAGCTGAGCAGCTGCTAGTAAGCCATTTCTGTACTGCACATCATATCAGACAAAGGGAATAAAAGGTATCCCTCTTAATGGATAAGAAAGAGGAGATAAAGGATCTCTCTTCACCCTTAATGAGTCTAGAAACAGTATAAATACAACCACAGTACAGCCGGCACTTCAGATTGTTATTGCTGGCAGACTGCAGCTGTCTGAAGTAACATTACTCCATCTCAGAGGCCTGAGATGTAAAACATTGAGACTCTGATCCTTGCGTGGACAGCAGTTCGCTGAGATATCTTGAAGTATCAAGATCTGGATATTTCAACATATCTTACTTACAGACTTCTTGTGAGACTGCTCTATTCCTAGAAGAGGATAGAGACCCTTAGAATGCCTATTCTTTGAATGGGAACCTAAGTGCAGTGATCTTTCCATATATTGGAACACAGAGAGTCCATTGGATTTATGGATTCTTACAAACTAAACCTATTTGGCTTACCAAAGCTAGCTAGACCTCTGCGATAGTGTCAGAAGGTCCTCAATGGAGGGACCTCTGAACCTGCTCAGAGCAAGAGACCAGACATGTTCCTGAAGGGAAAGGAGACTCCCTGTACTCTGTGAGATATGCACAATGCTGATACATTGTACAGCGCATACACAGATTGGCACTGCCAAAGAGACTTTAAACAGCTTTAAGCTAACACATAGTATTTATATGTTCAGCATTGATGTCTAAAACTAGAAAGAATATGCATAGCATGGACATAGACAATGCCTGATCTTAATGATGATCAGTTAAGAATCTTAATACAAGTCTTAAAAGGATTCAAGTCTTAGAAAATACAGATACTCTGGGATAACTTCATATGTTCTCATAGATTCTTAAGAGGACTACAGACGACACAGCAAGCTATAGTGTGTGTTCTGCACTGAAATATTATGATTTAAGTTAGGATGCTTCTAACTAAATCTTTCTCCAAAGAATTAACAATATTTTTAAAGGATTCCTGTAACCTTATATTCTGAATGAAAGTGCATTGCACTAAGGATACTTTATAAGTATATTCTGATTAAGATACTCCTTTATGGAGGCATAGAGAGTGTGAATGATTACTTGCTATATAAACATGTTTAAGACTAATGATGTCTAGCCATATATGATATTTTAAGGCTTTGCAAACCAAAAGCATACATTATATAATGTAAAAAAATGTGTTTTTTATACTACTACTCTTGTCCAGTATTATACATTTATTGGCGTGTTCAAGAGATTTTCTAGGAACCATAACAAGTTTCTAGCAAACGTTGATTCTGGTCTAGTGGTGTCTCGCTGAACAAGATAACATATCTCTTCTCAGGAAGGGATCCTTTCTAAGAGTGTAGGCACTTAACGGCAAGAACCGTGATAACCCTGACCCTGACCCTGACGATAACCCTAACCCTAACCCAACCCTAACCCTAACCCTAACCCTAACCCTAACCCTAAGCCTAACTCCAGACTCTGTCTCTGAACCTAACCCTAACCCTAACCCTAACCCTAACCCTCACCCTAACCCTAACCCTAACCCTAACCCTAACCCTAACCCTAACCCTAACCCTAACCCTAACCCTAACCCTAACCCTAACCCTAACCCTAACCCTAACCTTAAACCCACACCCTAACCCACCCCAACCCTTACCCTTACCCAACCCTAACCCTAACCCTAACCCTAACCCTAACCCTAACCCTAACCCTAACCCTAACCCTAACCCTAACCCTAACCCTAACCCTAACCCTAACCCTAACCCTAACCCTCACCCTCACCCTCACCCTCACCCTAACCCAACCCTAACCCTAACCCTAACCCTAACCCTAACCCTAACCATAACGCTAACCCTGTCATGGTATCTGACATAACTATGGTATTCTGTGAACATGTACAGGATTAATTCCAGGATTAAAACCGCGACAACCCTGACCCTAACACTAACCCTAACCCTAACCCTAACCCAAGACCCTAACCGAACCCTTACCCTAACCCAACCCTAACCCTAACCCTAACCCTAACCTAACCCTAACCCTAACCCTAACCCTAACCCTAACCCTAACCCTAACCCTAACCCTAACCCTAACCCTAACCCTAACCCTAACCCTAACCCTACCCTACCCTAACCCTAACCCTAACCCTAACTCCAGACCCTGTCTCTGACCCTAACCCAAACCCTATCGCTAATCCAACCCTAACCCTAACCCTAATCCTAACCCTAACCCTACCT
>NW_026612104.1:0-50458 GCF_029931775.1 Euleptes europaea
GCAATGGATAGGTGGGGGGAAATGGAATCTTTTCTCCTCTCCAATCTTTGCTTCATGTAATTTGATTTGGCTTCTGAACAGTACAGAAAGCAAGAAGGTGCTACAGTAGGAAAACATCAGTTCTATGCCATACAGCACTCTGGGAAGTTTATATAATAAGAATGGCAAAAAAAAAAAAAAAGATTTAAGAAGTGACACTTTTGAAAACCAGCCAAAGGCAAGCCATCAAAAATGGAACACTGTCTCTTTAAGTGGAAGGCTGCAGGAGCTAAGGGAAATTAATTAAGTATTGGATGTTGGTATGGCGCCGTGGAAAGAATACACAATCTGGGACCTGCATGCCAAATCTGAAATGAAAAGGAAGGTGATCTGTCATTTTTTGCTGTTTTTTCAAGACAGAATATATATTTTTGAAGTTGACTAAGCAATTACCCAAATTAAAGAAACTGGAAAAGCAAACAGTGGTAAAAATGCTTTAATTTTTTTTCTTTGGGAAGGTAAATTAGTTCTTATTTTTCAAAAAGTGTGTCCTTAAAAAAACTTAACACATAAAGAAAACACCCCCACACACTAATTTAACTCTTTAATGACAGGATTTTGGAAGTAAAAATCTCATTAGGTCTGTGGTTTTAAGGAGTCCAACACTCTGATCCTAAACATATCTAAATAGAAGTGAATCCCATTGCTTCCAACAGCTGAGAATTTTCTCCATGTAATGGTGCTTTGGATCAATTTGCTTGTTTCAAGTTTCTCCATTGGTCTCTGAAAGCAAATTCTACTGGATAAACTCAGCTTCATTGTCAAATTAATGTAGACTATTAATTAAATATGTTATTTTTCATCCCCCCCCCCACAAAAAGTGGCTTTCATATGTAGCATTTGCTATGCTTTCATTTTAATAGACTAGACTAGATGCTCCTGTTCTTTTTACTCAGTGGAAGGAGCAAGTATCCTAGATTCAAGTTCATGTAGCTGAACATGATCTGGCTATCACCTATCCAAACATAGGGTAGATCTGCCAATTGGCAACTCCACCTAGCGCCATGATACCTATCCAATTTGGTGTGCCAATCCACTCTTTTGAAGAGAGTGCTTCATGAATGTCTGCTCACTGGGTCAGGCAGGGAACTGTTCCATCACTATACCCAGCAGCCTGATACTTTTTATATTTTTAGCTTAGCCAACTCTCCAATGGTACCTATTTAATATCTTATTTTCCACTATGCAGAGGGACACAAGTTCCAGATTAAACACACAAGATCATCTCCCCTATTCCCCAAGCCCAAATGGCAAGGCACTCATTCATGATCAAACAAGACGACCCCATTCATCCCCTGTACTCTTTTCAACATGCCCATTTTGACCTCCTATGTGTACCAGTTGCGTTCTGATTTGCATTTTTCATATCGAAGGCTACCATATCAATATATATTTTGGGCTGGTCAAATACTTGTTGTTTGTTTGATGCTTTGTATATAATATTTGTTTGAAAATTCTGAGAGGAATATTATTCGAAAACTAGATGTATATGATGAATAGACAAAGAAACACATTTGTGATATCTAACTGTAACACTACTTGTTTTCTAGGTAGTACTGCAATGTGCATTTTGAAATTAAGATTTATCAAATTCCGCACTAAGTGTACAGGCCAGACATTACATAATCTGCATCACTGGCATTCTGCTCCTTTTCCATTTTGAAGCAAATGTACTCAATTTCTTTTTATTTATTCAGTTTTTATCCTGTCTTTCCCCGGCAAAGCCAGGCTTGGGACAGCTCACATTATATTCGAACAATTAAAACATAACTAATTACAATAACATCAAGTCAAATGCAAGGGTAATTGCTGCAAAAATCAAACAAGATTAAACAAAAGAGAACAATGATGGGGACAAAAAGACAGCAAAAAGCCTCCAAAGAATGGACTCAGTTCTGATCTCTTTACCATCTCCACAAGTTAAGTTCCTTTATTCAGCTACATGATAGCTAGGGTTGCCAACTTCCAGGTTTGTTGTCCATAGGATGAACCTTCTGAGGTTGTTTGTAAATACGCTGTCAGAAGCAGTCTTTGCTCCTATACAAATGCAAATTCTACTTAACAAGACAAGAAGTATTGTATTGATTTTCTGAAGACTGGCAAGCTGAAGAAGTGTATGAAACATGTTATTATCTAGAATGCACGTTCTTGCTGGCTTCCTTTTTTCTACTGGACACTTCTGTTCTACTGTTCAGTCCAACATCGGATAGTGGAGGACTTTCCATCACCCGGAGTCTGCAGTTTACGCAGTTGTTACAGGCTACCACTGGTTCTTTTGGAAGTTCTGTTCTTCACATACCTGCTGTAGTCCACAACTGCTCCACATCTTGGGGATGGTTGGACTATGAACACAGATTATGTACATTGCTATCGTGTATCATATGACTTACTGTGAATACACGTATTGTATTGATGGATTTAGAAGGCATTATTGTTTCCTTTTATATTGGTTGTGAGTAAACATATATTTGGTAAATATATATTTGGTCACGTCATGAGACGACAAGAGTCACTGGAAAAGACAGTCATGCTAGGAAAAGTTGAGGGCAGCAGGAAAAGAGGAAGACCCAACAAGAGATGGATTGACTCAATAAAGGAAGCCACAGCCTTCAATTCGCAAGATCTGAGCAAGGCTGTCAAAGATAAAACATTTTGGAGGACTTTGGTTCATAGGATCACCATGAGTCGGAAGCGACTTGACGGCACTTAACACACACAACCATATATGGAATAGTTGATAGTTGTCAGAGGCTGCCTGACAACAGATTCAGACTCTGACGGAGACCAGATCCAGGGACAGAGTTCTCCTTCCCCACCCACACTGACAGAGAAAACAGCTGATGATGATGTATTGCCAAGACATACCTTAAAGTCACCGGCTACAGAGCAGCCTAAAGAAGACCAGACGCCGGCCGACCCAGGAACATCAAGGAAGCTGCCCAGGGAGCCGGGAGACCATGAGGAACAGATGTCTCCTGGGACTCGTCGAAGGAAAATGGGCCGGGTCCTGGCAGAACAACGCCGGCGTTCAGCCAGGTTGGAACAACAAAGAAGGAACCGGGACAGTCATGAAGATAGTGAGTGAGTCTTTACAGAAGCTGCCTCCCCCAGACAGCTGCAAGTATTTAGGAGGGCTAAGTCAGCAGAAGCTGTGGAAGCAACGCGTGGTGAACCTGCGGCACTCCACTCTGGCTGACGCTGTATCGACTCGGACTGCTTTCTCGACCCTGAATTCGTCTGGACTCCCTGCCTGACCTTGGACCGGCCTGACCTTGACTCTGCCTTTCGTTCTGACGGATTGCCTTTCACCCTGACTGACCTTGGACTGTTACTGGACTGCGTTATTACTCCCATTGCCAATTAATACAGCTGCCAGCTGTAGAAGCCTCAGCTTCAGAAACCCCAGCCTGTTGTAGGGCTGTCAATTCGGTTCGGCCCGAACTGAAAATCAGCCGAATTTCCCCTGATTCGGTGGTTTTTAGTTCGGGAGGAACTGAACTCAAAACTGGCGGGTAACCGGGGGGGGGCCGAATTCAGTGAGTTTAGGAGTTCGCGAATAAATTCGGCAAATTCGGCCGTCAGTAAGCAGCATAACCGTCAGTAAGCAGCATTCTCCTCCCCCGGCCAATCGGTGGGCAAGCTGGGTCTTCTTCTGGCCAATCAGTCAGGATTGAGTACTGGAGGAATCAGCTGATGTGCGGCCCGGCCAGGGAGAGAGAGAGCGAAATCCTCGTGTGTGTGTGTGGGGGTGCTTGTGCACATTTGCTCCTTTCTGTGGCTGCAGGGGGCGTATTTTTGGGGGTACAGACACAAAACTTTTAGTGGAGCTTCAGATGAAGCTTCTTAAGATACCCCCCAAGCTTTGTAAACATTGGGTCAGGGGGTCCCGAGATATGGGCTCCCCCCCTTTTTCTTTCCATGGCTGCAGGGGGTGCATTTTTGGGGGTACAGACCCCAAACCTTTAGTGGAGCTTCAGATGAAGCTTCTTAAGATACCCCCAAAGTTTTGTAAACATTGGGTCAGGGGGTCTCGAGATATGGGCTCTCCCCCTTTTCCCTCCCCCCTTTTTTTGGGGATATAGCCCCCAAACTTTTAGCATAGCTTCAGACAGTTATTCTTAAGATACCACCCAAGTTTTGTAAAGATGGGTTCAGTGGGGGCAGAAATATCGCCTCCCCCCTTTTCTCTTTCCGTGGCTGCAGGGGGCGCATTTTTGGGGGTGCAGATCCCAAACTTTGAGCGGAGTTTCAGACCAGTGTTCTTAAGAGACCACCCAAGTTTTGTGAACATTGGGTCAGGGGGTCCCAAGATATGGGCTTTCCCCTTTCCCCTTTCCCCTTTTCCCTATTGGGATGAATGGATCAGCGAGCCGATCCTGTGTGCATCTTCTCCAGAGCAAAACGTCCCGTGCCTAATTGGAATCATCTTGGATTACAAGTCCTCCCCAGCCCCTCCTGATGGAACAGAAGACAGCCACAGTAAGACCCCTTTGGGGGCTTTAATCTATAACTTTTCTCCTGTGTATGTGTGTGTGTGTGGGGGAAAGCAGAGTCTGTGTGTGTGTGGGGAGGGAGCAGTTTCTGTGGGTGGGGGGGAAGCCAAAGGGGGCTGTCGTCGGTTCTGCCTGGGGTGTGTGTTCCCCCTCGAGTCTCTCGCTCCCTGGTTTGAGGGGGGAGGTTTCAGTTGTGTGTCTTCTGGTTTTTCCCTGTTGCAAAGGTGTTGTTTTACAAGGTTGAGTTGCTTTGCAAACTGTTGTCGGGACTGGGAGCTTTGTGCGTGGGCGGCAAGCTCTGCTGAGAGATGCACATTAAGGGTGGGGGGGACCCCTTTCAGGGCCCATATCTCAGCCCCCCCTGACCAAATCTTTACAAAACTTGGGGAGTCTTTCAATAAATGTCCTTTGAAGCTCTGCTGAAAGTTTGGGACTCTAACCCCAAAAATGCCCCCCCCAGAGCCGCAGAAAGGCGCGATTGTGTTTTTAATGGCTTTATTCGGCCGAATTTTTTTTCCGAACTTTGAATTCCCGCCGAATTGAACGGATCCGAAGTGGGGGAGTTCGGACTTTGGCACGTACCGAACCCACAAGGGCCAAATTCGGCCGAATCCGAACTGTACCGAATTTTTTTTTCCCGACAGCCCTAGCCTGTTGCCCTGCCTGCTGCAGGCCTCTTCAGAGCACCGTGCTGCTACAGGCGCACCCTGCCCTAGTGGGCCAGCACAATAGTGCTTTGAGCATTGGTGCTGCTTTGTTCTACTTCAGCACTGGTTCTTCTTTTTGTCATTGTTGTTTAACTTCCAGGAACTAGCTGGAGATCTTCTGCTATTACAACTGATCTCCAGCTGATAGAGGTCAGTCTACCTGGAGAAAATGGCTGCTTTGGCAAGTGGACTCTATGGCATTGAAGTCCCTCCCCTCCCCAAACCCTGCCCTACTCAGGCTCTGCCCCAAAAAAACCTCCCACCAGTGGCGAAGAGGGACCTGGCAACCCTAATGATAGCTGCCATCTGCAAATTACACTGACAAGAGTTATTTCTTCACCTGTACTTGGAACATCTTCCTACATTTAGAAAGGGCACAAGCTCAAACTATCAAAACTCCTTGTACATAGAAAACTAAGAAATCAGGGAAATGACTTCTAGGTTAGCGTGAAGAACTGGACCATATGGTTCTTTGGAATCTCTGAATTCTCTACAATGTCATCTGGGGTATTTATGATTATTCTTGCTACTTCAGTCTACTTCAGTTCAGAGCAGTGTTGTGGAACATGAACTCACCTACAAAGCTCTTTTTAATCTTCAAATTCTTTTTCAAACCTTTCAGCTGCGCCTATGTAAAAGTCAAATATCTATTTTTTCCTCATTGTAGCTACTACAGCTGAAACAATACACTATGTTTCATGAACATTTGGTCTGGGTCAAACAATGTCTTTTTTTTGTGACAGTCCAGAATTCCTTGTGAAAACGTCTGCTTATTCATTTCCCTTGCGGCACTTACCCTCTGTGACATCATGTAGTCAAATCTGATGGGCAAGTGACATTGTCCTGTCTTTTCATTCACTGAATAATCCAAGAAGGAGAATATAACATCGAAACGGATTAGCCTTTGCTTCCTGATCTGCAAGGAAATGTATATTTTGAAGTTAACATTACAAAATCTCTTTGGCAATGACATACTAGCAGGATCCATGGAAATGGCATTTGGTCTGCTCTCTCCCACACTATGATTGCCTTGTTCACTTAACATAAACAAGTATACCTATTTTCCTGTGTCGAACATGGGAAGGAATCGTTTTGGCAGTGGAAGCATTATCACCATAGGTGTTCATGATTGTTTCCACATTTCTATGGGACTGTTCCACAGCTGTGCCCTGTGCTCCATTTAGCTTTGTCTTGTTGCAACAATTCTTGATCTATTTGATTAGCTTTTGGGAGCCACCACACTGGTTTGTGTCCACAGTCTTGAGTTGCTGCTTACACAGTACACAATTCCAGTCATGGGCCAGCTAATATCAGCTGCTTCTGAATTGCATGCAAATCCTATGGGAGGAATAAACCAAGGCACTTTGTCCATTGCATAGAGCTGCTTATCACATAATGCAGCATTGTTTGAACCCTAGCTACTCCACATATTCCTAGGCTGGACTGTATGTCTTCCCTTTGTGCTTTCCATTGATAATTTTCTCTGTTGCGTTGTTATTATTGAGCAGAATTTGGCTGGTTTATCTTCTCTTTGGTTTTATATGTCAGTGTGATGCCAGAGTTTGCACATATTGGTGATAAAATGCAGAAGCAGGTACTGTGACTATAGCATCCAAAGGTCTAATTTTCTGGATCAGAGACTTCCAAATAAATAAATGCATAACATAAAAATTCTTTAGAATCCAATTTCCATCACTAGAAATAGCCCATTTTCATTTGACATTTCTGTGCTGTTCATGGAAGGAAGGGGAAAGGGGGTGCTTACAGTGATAACTGATCAGTGGTACATGTAGGGTTGCCAACCTCCAGGTACTAGCTGGAGATCTCCTGCTATTACAACTGATCTTCAGCCAACAGAGATCAGTTCACATGGAGAAAATTGCCGCTTTGGCAATTGGACTCTATGGCATTGAAGTCCCTCCCCTCCCCACACCTCACCACCCTCAAGCTCCACCCCAAAAACCTCCCACTGGTGGTGAAGAGGGGCCTGGCAACCCTAGGAACATGTGGAACATAAACACCTCTTGTTCTCCAGGGTGCTGGATATGGATTCACCCACCGTTGTTGTCGGGTTTTCTTTGGTTATTCTGAAAATGGGATATCTTAAAATGGCTGAATGAGGGTTGC
The DNA here is from genome assembly GCF_029931775.1 of Euleptes europaea. Classification (NCBI taxonomy): domain Eukaryota; kingdom Metazoa; phylum Chordata; class Lepidosauria; order Squamata; family Sphaerodactylidae; genus Euleptes; species Euleptes europaea. The sequence goes on from NW_026612104.1 coordinate 7,367, forward strand.
CGACTGTGGTTTGAGAGATTCCTGGAGATTTGTGGGTGGAACCTGGGAGGGAGCTCAGGGGGAATGTGATGCCATGTAATCTGCCCTCTAAAGCTGCCATTTCCCTCAGAGGAACTGATCTCTGTAGTCTGGAGATCAGTTGTAATTCCAGAAGAACTCCAGGCAGCACCTGGAGAATGGTAACCTTAATTCTTATTCATTATATTGATTTTGGACGATTACTTTGCCATGCCTTTGAATAAAGATTAGAAATGTGATACACGCACACCCGTGATTTCCATTGCTCAAAAATGCTTATTGTCCTCCATTGCAGAGGGAAAATCAAAACAAAACCGGAGAAAGAACATCCAGGAACAAACTGAAACAATCAAACGACTTGATGGAGGTTCAAATGCAGAAGACCCCACCAATATGCCAAAAAAGATGAGATGAATTCAATGAATGTACAGCTGCAAGCCACACATTTAGAGCAGGAGCTCAGTTGTTTAGACAGCTGAGATGGGGGAAAGGTTTGTCGTTTAAAAAGTACTTTACTTAGTGTGGTATAATGGGAGCTGCTGAAACCTAGGAGCATGGATCAAATCCTATTAAACTGTCCCCCTAGCCTGCTCAAAGAATTTTAACTGCATTGTACCGTAATGAGCCGTGCCCAAACTACTGTTTTCTGGCCCACTGTTTATTTTATCCCTTTATTGTAATGAAACTCAGATGCCGTTGTTTATACTAGGCTGGAGCAGCGAGAGCGTGCTGGAAACGGTCTAATTAGCTACAAGTGGGCTTCAGAATTAGTGCATAGGAAAGAACAAATTTTTAGTAACTACTTTAAATTGAAGCCTTCATTTATTTTCATTATGGCTAGACAAAAGAAATCTAGTGTTTTCCCGGCCCCCCTTTCCATGCACGGACCTTTGATTATCCCAGTGGAGACTGTGTTCAGCTGATTCCAGAATCTCCTTCTTCTATAAGGTTTATGGGAAGATGCCGTTCAAGTTTTATGCCAGGATGATTAAATGAGAAAAAGCATGCTGGGTTGCTTATAAGCACTGGATTATAAAGGAGGAAGTTGTACATATTGTCAATATATCACTTCTCAGCTAGGCAACCACAACAATATTGCCAGCCTTCCAGACTTAGTTTCATTCGGAAAAAGGCAAGAGAAGGGGCAGGGCCCTTTCTGGGGCTCTTTTGGCCTTTAAGGGAGGACTCATCAGGGCCCAGGGCCAGTAGCAACCATTGTGCAACTTGCTACCATGAGACTTGCATAACTCACCCAGGCCCAGCTATTTGCTAAATTGCAGCGTTAATAATGATATTTACAGCCAGATCCTACAGATCTTTGCTCAGAAATCCCACTGAATGCAGTGAGGCTTTTTGTGTGTGTGTGCGATTAAGTCACAGCTGACGTATGGTGACCCTGTAGGGTTTTCAAGGCAAGAGACCATCGGAGGTGGTTTGCCATTGCCTGCCTCCTCATCACCTTGGTATTCCTTGAAGGTCTCGCATCGAAATACTTGCCAGGCTCATGGCTGAGAGTGTATGACTGATCTGAGGTCACTCAGCAAGGTTCCATGGCGTGAGTGGGGATTCAAACCTGAGTTTCCCAGGTCCTAGTCCAACATGTTAACCATTACACCAGGCTCTGACTATACGGTCCCGAACAACATGAAAGCTTTCCATAACCTCACAACAACCCTGGGAGGTAGGTTAAAGTGACAGAAAGTGACTGGTCCAAGATCACCCAGCAAGTTTCGTGCCAGAGCTCTTCAGCACTTGCACATCAAAGCATAAGTGGAATGATTAGACTTTTTTGGAGAATGCACTTAAAACACACTAATTTAAGGTTGTGATCCTAAACATACTTAAAATTGTCCCACTGACCTGAGCGGCCCTCATATGCTTATGAGGAAATATTCTGATGAATGTGCTGCCTGGGTTAGAAGATCATGGTTATCACTAAAATGCAATTCTAATGCAAACATTGTGAAAAGAGCAAGAGTCCAGTAGGTAGGGTTGCCAAACTCCACTGGTGGCTGAAGATCTCCTACTATTACAACTGATCTTCAGGCAACAGAGAGAAAATGGCCGCTTTGGCAGATGGACTCTATGGCATAGAAGTCCCTCCCCTCTCCAAACCCTGCTCTCTTCAGGCCCCACCTCCAAAATCTCTAGGTATTTCCTAACCTGGAGCTGGCAACTCTACCAGAAGCACCTTAAAGACTCACAAAATTTCTGGCAGGGCATAAGCTTTTGTGAGTCACAGCTAACTTCTTCAGATTTCTGCCAGAAATTTTGTTAGTCTTTAAGGTGCTACTGGGCTCTGTCTCTGTTCTGCTGCTACAGACAAACACAGCAACCCATTGTGATGTATTGTGGAAAGAGTGATACCTATGTGAATGCTTATGTGGCAAATCTTTATCTGGGGATGAGCTAATGTTCCTCATTTTTTTTCATTTATCTAAATGTTTTTGGTTCTCTACATTTTGATTGATTTATTTATTTATTTTTATATTTCTAGCCCTCCCTCCCCCAGCAAGGCCGTGCTCAGGGTGGGTTACAACACCAAAATTTCCAACATAACAATAACAATACAATATATAAAGCCACAGAACAACCCGATTAATTTAAAAGGTGGTCGCTGTATATAAGTGCATACTGTAGCAGGTAAGGCCAACCATAGTATATAATCGGTTCGGCTATCCACCCTCAAATAGGTCATAAACTGAAGGTGGGGAGTAGAAAGGCCAGCGCAGATCTTACTTAATCTCACCTGCGGCTGTCCTCAACCATAGGCCTGGCGGAATAGCTCTGTCTTACAGGCCCTGTGGAACTCCTTCAGGTCTTGCAGGGCCCTGATGTTATTTGGCAGAGCATTCCACCAGGCCGGGGCCAGGACCGAAAAGGCCCTGGCCCTGGTCGAGGACAGCCGCATATTTCTCGGGCCGGGGACCACCAACAGATTATTGTCAGCAGAGCGTAATGCTCTTCGGGGGGTATACTAGGAGAGGCGGTCCCGAAGATACGAGGGTCCCAGACCGTGTAAGGCTTTAAAGGTCAAAACCAGCACCTTAAATCTGATCCGATACTCCAGCTTTATGTACCAGGTGCATTATGTATGTACCAGGTGCATTATGTATACATATAATGCATAGGGTTGCCAGTAGAGCTGTTGAAAAAAAAATTCGGTATAGTTCGGCTTTGGCAAAATTCGGCCCGTTTTTATTTGGGCCGTGCCGAAGTCCGAACTCCCCCGCTTTGGATCCCCGGAAATTCGGGGGAATCCGCAGTTCGGGGGAAAATTCGGCCCCCGCGCGCCTTCAGGGGGCCCTTTAAACAAGCCCCTCTGCACTGTCTGCGCAGGGAGCGCAGAGGGTTTCCAGACCCCCCCCCAGCCCTGCCGGGAGTCCCGGCAGGGCTGGGGGGAGCTTTAAATAGATTAGTGCCTCCCGGCCGGGAGGCACAGATCTATTTAAAGGGCCCACCGTGCGCCTCCAGGGAAGTTCCCTGGAGGCGCGCGGCGGGTCTTCAAACAGATCTGCGCCTCCCGGACCAGCCAACGCTGGCTAGGCAGAGGGGCTTGACAACCTCCCCACCCCCTTCCCCAGAGTCCCGGCAGGAGGGGCGAGGTCTGAAAAACCCTCTGCCCAGCCAGCATTGGCTGTGCAGAGAGGTTTCCAGACCCCCACCCTCCTTCCCGGGACTCCTGGGTGGAACAGATCTGTGCCTCCCAGCCGGGAGGCACAGATCTGTTTAAAGGGCCCCCCACACATCTTCAGGGAAGCCCCGTGAAGGTGCGTGGATGACCTTTTAAACAGATCTGCGCCTAACAGCTGTTAGGCAGAGATCTGTTCCCCCCCACCCCCGCGCCTTCAGGGGGCTTCCCTGAAGGCACACAGGGGGGACCCTGAATCTGCCAAATTTATTCGCCGAACACCCAAAGTTGGCGAATTCGGCTCCCCCGTTTCCCGCCTTTTTTTTAGTTCGGTTCCTCCCGAACTAAAAACTGCTGAATCGGGGGAAATTTGGCGGTTTTTCGGTTCGGGACGAACCGAGTCGACAGCCCTAGAAGCAGCATCAACAGCCCCAGAGACTGAAGTTGGCTAGAGCACAATTATGCATTTTGAACTGTCAAACACTTTTTTCACCAAATGACACTGAAAGAGGAGAAAAATCTCCTTCGCTTTCATTGTCCCTGTCCCCACCAAAAATAAAAGCCCTGTCCAAGAATGAAATTGTCACCACATTTTATGGGGAAACTCTTTTAATTTGTAGTTTTGCAAACCTCATATACTGATCAATGGAAAGTACTACTTATTCTACTGAAAGGCAAAAGAAACACATCCGCTGATTCAATATGAGGGTTTGAAGTCATGAAACACATTAGAAAATAAAGTTGGTTTGCACTTTGTCTACTTTTATACATAAAAGAACTTTATCTTTTTGGTTAGCAAATACATTTTCTCAGATTACACAAACCCTCTAAAATAAATTAGCTAACACATTTGGGACAGCTATTTTGGTTTGGGCTAAAGCACGTTTGATTAAGCCACGGCATATATTATTTGCAATCGATCTATTTTTCATGTAAGTTCCTGCATGTTAAATTTGGTGTTGCTAACTGGCAGTAAATTTATGAACGGCTAGTAAGTTTAAGTGCTTTCTAGAGAGCTATTGGTATGTATGTAGAATACTCAATTTGTTCCTATAACATAGCAAAATCTCTTTTTTTCTGTATATGAAAAATAAGGAAAAATACAGTCATACTGAATATCACTAGAGAGTTCATTGATCAACTCTTATGAAATAAGAAGAAAGGACTTTGGCCCCAAGCCAGCAAACATTGGTTGTTACCAAGTTCCATGGAAAGCAATGAGACTTTAATTACGCATGAACAACTTGTCTATTTGCTTCCATCGACCTAATCTACGCAATCACTGGAATGTAATGGTAGAATCTGGTGGTAGAGTGGACTGTAGTTGGGTGACACCATTATTGATTGCTCCCTTACGTTAAAAAAAACCCAAAAAAACACCTCTCTGCAAACTGAAAAGGAAAACGAAAAACCGTAGTAGCACACGTGTGAGAAGCATTTTATCTGAGCCTGCCATTCTAATTTTCTATTTACAGGTGACACTTAACAGGATAACATTTTTAAAAAGTGACCTACCATTCCTTCAGTCTGAAAAAGTACTGCCCATCCTATCACCTCCCTACTTTCCCACCTCATTCTGTGATATATGTAGGCAGGCCTTAGTCACCCCTAACTTTAATTGGATGAGGGCCGTTGTCTGGCAAATGACACATCAGTACTGTCTTAGAGACACGTCTTTTAATCAATTGCTACCACTATTGCCATGCAGAGATATCGTGAACCATGCTGAGAGTTTCAAAGGATCTGAACATTTATCACAGCATATGCTGGGTAAAAATCTCAGAGGTTTTTACTGAGAACTCATCTAAATGCTGGGCTGGAAAATGAGGTGGCAGAATGCTCCTGAGGTAATAGAACTTCAGACTGAAGGTGGAGTGTCTTTTTAAAAAATACTTTCCCATGTTTTATTTTTAGCTCTGTGTGTAGTATGCTAGCCCATTTTAGGCAAATGTTTAATGTAGGCTGTCTCGAGGGCTGCTGATGGCAGCCCCCATGTCTCTACCCCCATCACCAGCTGGTTGCCAGACCATGCTTGGTAACTCTCTCTCTATGAGGTGCAGTTTAGTTTTTGAAAGGATTTTTTTTTTACATGGAAGCACATTCCAAATATTACTCCCCACCTGCTGTCTAACTTTGCCCAGTCTCGAATACGTATTATCTTAGTCTACTTCATTTCTTGTGGTGTGTCTTAGCTTCACTCACAACCCCATGAGGAGGTAAGATGTATTCTGTTGCTCATTAATAACTAATGTTATTACTTTGGGTTCTTGTAGGCTATCTGGACTGTGTGACCGTGGTCTTGGTATTTTCTTTCCTGACGTTTCTCCAGCAGCTGTGGCAGGCATCTTCAGAGGAGTAACACTGAAGGACAGTGTCTCTCAGTGTCAAGTGTGTAGGAAGAGTAATATATAGTCAGAAAGGGGTTGGGTTTGAGCTGAATCATTGTCCTGCAAAAAGTATCAAAGGTAATGTGCTAGTCATTGTCCTGTAAGTATCAAGATAATGTGCTAATGAGGCTATCTTGATACTTACAGGACAATGATTAGCACATTACCCTTGATACTTTTTGCAGGACAATGATTCAGCTCAAACCCAACCCCTTTCTGACTATATATTACTCTTCCTACACACTTGACACTAAGAGACACTGTCCTTCAGTGTTACTCCTCTGAAGATGCCTGTCACAGCTGCTGGCGAAACGTCAGGAAAGAAAATACCAAGACCACGGTCACACAGCCCGGATAACCTACAAGAATTAATGAACTCTGACCGAGAAAGCCTTCGACAATGTTATTACTTTTGTTTTACCATTGAGAATAGGAATACCAGCTGGCACCTGGCAGGAGACTGGGAGGGTGGGGACATGGGAGCACCACCACTCGACATCATGATGTCATTTGCAGGGTGAACTAGGGTTGCCAACTTCCAGGTACTAGCTGGAGATCTCCAGCTGATAGAGTTCAGTTTGGCAATTGGACTCTATGGCGTTGAAGTGCCTCCCCAACCCTGCCCTCCTCAGGCTCCGCCCAAAAAACCTTCCACCGGTGGCAAAGAAGGACCTGGCAACCCTAGGGTGAACCTCAGGAAACCTAGGGTGGTGTGATGTCACTACGGGGTTAATCCCGGAAATGACATCATGCCATTGAGCAACTGAGGGTTTGCCAGCAGCAGTGGCAACCTTAACTGAGAAGCTGAGAAAAAGTTAGAAACCTGAATATACAGGAAGTCATACTAATTCGTTGTAATTTTAATTTTTTATGGGAAGGAAACTAGAAATTTTGTTGTCCTTTTTGTATAAGTTTTTATTCTTTGGGGTTTCTCAATGGTCTGTATTTGTGTGTGTGTGTGTGTGTGTGTGTGAATATTGGAACAACCTTTCACTATCAGGAATAACTAATGATGGTGGTGAATGCACAGGAAGTCAGGCTACAAAAAGAGGTCTCCCTGTCAGAAGGTCAACCAGATTTGCTAAGAGAAGAAAATAGGTAGGCCATGTCTGTTCACATGTCTGTTTACTGCAACGGCTATGTCCAATTTAAATGCATCAATAGGTGACATCATTCATTTTATAAAATCACTCAATAGACCTATCATGATGTGATGGCTCTGGACTAGGACCAGGAAGAGCAGTGTTCAAATCCCCACTCAGACCATGAAGTTGCCCGGGTAACTTTAGGCTAGGCTCGGTCATACCTCTCAGTGTTGTTTTGAGTATAAAAGGGAAAAGAGAAAAGCATGTACCCTCAGCTCTTTAAAATGGGCCTTTTTCTGTTCCATTTATTCTTACAAGTTATTATGAGCCTGACAAGGGTCATCTGTACCCCAACACTGACAAGCAGTAGTTGTGCAGGATTTGGTATAAAATGTCCTCAACCTTGCTAAAACAGCAAAGTTCCCAATGAAATCAGTCACAAATCCTGGACTAGTTATAAATACTGCCCAATTGTGTTTTATTTTTTTTAGACCACAGTGACAGTTTACTGCACTACTATCTGAGATACCGTTCCATGCCTTGCTATAAGAACATGGCTCTTTGGCCTTATACTGCACTGTAGAATAGCAATAAACATGATTATTATGAAAAGATAAGGTTACTGAATACTGCATTTTGCCAAGCTCTAACTGACTGTAGCTTTAAGTTTTGGCTAAACTAGGAGCCAGGGAAATTTTAAAATTCAGCAGTAGTAGCTATTCAGTGAAGTTGTTCTAGTATCCATGCCAGGAAAAACTCTTACTGAAAGCTCTAATTTATCACACATTGGGGTTGCAAACCTGTGCTTCTGGTATATTAAGGCAAATGCTCACCAGGTTTCAACCAAAAAAGAAAAAGGGGGAAAAAAGACGGAAAAAAATCTGGAGGAATCCCTGACTTAGGAAGTGGCAAGAATTCCAATTTACTGTTCTGAACGAGCGTGGACTTTACATGGAAACACAGGCTGAGGCAAAAGTTGATTAATCAGACTTTGCAGTTTTCCTCGCCTGCAACGAGAAGCCCACTCCTGAGATCTGATCATTTAATTTGTTAACACGATAAAATCTGACTACTGAAAGAAATGTTGTTTGGGACAATCCATCGTGCTACATTTGAAGCAGAATCTGCTGTAGCAAAAAAAAATTAATAATTCTTAAATCATCATTGTCTACTTTTCTCACACTCTTCACAATTATTGGTCTAAAAGAAGATAATCTTGACCCCCCCCCCCCCAGTGCCTCTGCCACTTTTTCTTTGTCAGTTTCATGTCAGGCTGTGAAAACAAAGATAATTTTGAGATATATGTGAGAGTTGAATATGCGCAGGGTTTGGAATTACTGTACCTACCCACAGCCTTTGCCTGTTTAGTAGATGGTCTGAACAGGGTGCTATCCATACACATCTGTATGCATGGAAGGAGCCACACAGGCCATCTAGTCCAACACTCCGCTCAATGTAGGATCAGTCTAGAGCATCCCTGACAAGTGTTTGTCCAGCTGCTGCTTGAAGACTGCCAATGAGGGGGAGCTCACCACCTCCCTAGGCAGTGGATTCCACTGTTGAAGTACTCTTGTTGTGCCTCAATTATCTAGAACCCCAATTAAGACAATTGAGAGGAGGTAGGATGAAACTAACAGCTTACTTTTATTACTGGCCAGAAGTTTTCCCACACTTCTAACGGCTGCTTCCTTCCTTCCTTAAGAACTCAATCTCCCATAATTAACAGCAGCCTTGCACTCAACCATGAGGGAGGGAGGAAGCAGACTGGCAGCCATTTCTGACAAAAAAAGGGTAAAGGTCCTCTATGCAAGCACCGGGTCATTCCTTTCCCATGGGGTGACGTCACATCCCGACGTTTACTAGGCAGACTTTGTTTACGGGGTGGTTTGCCAGTGCCTTCCCCAGTCATCTTCCCTTTACCCCCAGCAAGCTGGGTACTCTTTTTATCGACCTTGGAAGGATGGAAGTCTGAGTCAACCTTGAGGGACTCTCCTTGCACGACCCCCGAAGTTTGGTGAAAATTGGGTCAGGGGGTCCAATTTTATGGGGTCCAGAAGGGGCTGCCCCCACTCCTCCATTGAAAGCCATCGCAAACCTTTGCAATGATTGTCAGTGGAGGGGGGTGACCCCTTCTGAACCCCATAAAATCAGGCCCCCTGTCCCAGTCTTCACCAAACTTTGTGGTTTGTGCAAGAACAGTCCCTTCAAGCTACAATGTGAATTTGGGGGCTCTACCTCCAAAAATGACCGCCCCAGCGCCCGGGGCGCTATTCGGCTTCAGCTTTCTCCCTAGTTTTGTGCATTCAGTAAACCTGAACTAGAAATTTACTGAAATAGCTAATTTCGGGTTTATTTTCAGTTCGGGTTTATCAATATGCACACCCTTACATGTCCCCCCTCAACCTCCACTTCTCCAGACTGAACATTCCCAGGTCCCTCAGCCTTACCTTGTAGGGCTTGGTCTTCATTCCCCAGATCATCCTCATAGCTCTCCTCTGCACCCACTCCATTCTGTCTACATACTTTTTGAAGTGAGGCCTCCAGAACTGCACACAATTCTTCAGCATGGGGATGGGAAGTATGTAGGAAAGCAGTGGCCATTGCTACTTGTGTATGAGACAGTATGGAGTTTGGATAGTAGTTTGGTTGACACTCCTCACTAGACTGGCCTACTAATGTATACCCTTGGGACAGGAGGGTTGGAGAACTCTGGTGTACAAGGACCAAAGTTAATGAAAATATATTGACAGCAAAGAGATGTTATCTGCTAAGCCCATAATAGTGCTTCTGCTCAGGTTTGCAGATGCTAAAAGAACTCTAAATGTAAGTTATTCCCTCTGACTGCCATATGATTAATAGGCATTATGATTAGTAGCATATAGCTTATTCATAAATGGGCCTTCTGTACCTGCTTTGTGCACAGTGCTATTATGGTTTGTATTTTTATACAGATGTGTGTTGAATGCAACTAAGCCTATATTTCATGCATATATCAGCAGGCAGGACTTTGTGGTCTATATATCAGATTCAAAATACCTACTGTAGACTCCCTGGAACCACAGGTTAAAATTCTGGCACAGCAGTCTCAAACCCCCATCCTTCTGTGGTAGACAAACAGTAGAAAGAATTTTTCATGCAGCATGTTTAATGCAAAAAGTCCTCTCCATTCTGGACACCCATTAAAATCCCATTCCACTTTTGGTAAGACCAGAGTTTTGCTGTGGTGCCTCTTGGCTGAAAGCTGTTTCCCACCCATGGTTGCATAGCATGTGCCATTTGGCCAGACTCCTTGCCACACACACATACACCTCCCCCATTGGCTGCATTCTGGTAGAGCCAGAAATGCCTCCTTTGTGCATGTGCTGTGGCCAAACTGGGGTAGAAGGTGCAATACCAATGTTATTACACATGGAACAATATATAATATTTCTGTGTGGGCTATGACATAACAGTCAGAATAACCACCATCCTCCTGACTACATTAGAAATGGATGACTTTGTGGTGAAACTTTTGCAACCATTGTTAATGTTAAACCTCCATATGGTCTTGGGATAGCTGAGCTGACAATAATCTGCCCATTCCAAGACAGTGATTCACTGAATATACAGGTCCTCTACTGCATGCTCTCTGCGCTCCTCCCTCCCCCCATCTCTCTCACACATAAGCACACTCACATTCTTTCTCTTATAAACTGCAGTTGGAAAAAGAAGGTATGTTTACTAAAGGCAGTCTAAACACCTAACACTGAAGCAAAGTCCATGGAACATGGGCTACGCTTATATTTTTCTTCAGATTATCAGGAAATGGAAAATAAGGACAAATCATGCCTGTCAATTTCCAGGAATGCTAAGCGCACAAAGGACAAAACAAAGTTACTTAATAAATTGAGAGGGAGTAATTTTGGGAGACAACCTAGAAATATGCAGGAAATAGATTTGGGATTCAATACTAGGGACATAATTTCAGAATTAAGAGGTGATTAAAAAACACCTTTGAAATACTGAAATCTAACATCAGTCTGTGCAACTGAAGATTGCATTATATAGATGAATAATTAGAATCTGAAATACATCAAGGTTAAACTCTGATTTGTTTTCATGTTCAACACATTTGTTTCAATTCTAGTTAAAATTTTCATTCTCCATCTTATTCCCTCCTGCCCAGTTCCATAGCAAAATTTGCCTGCAAGGTTACCATGGATCTCAAACTGTTTTATGGGTTTTCCTAAGATGAACCCTCTACTTATCAGGAGGTGGAACAAATTCTCCCACTTTACCACATTTGTTTATTGATTTGGTAAAATGGTCAGGGCTACCGGAGTTGCTTCAGGAAGGTCCCATAGCTCAGTGGTAGAGCACATGCTTTCCATTAGGGATGTGCATCGAGATATTAACTATTCAAAACTCATTCAAAAAAATTCTTATTTGTTAATATAGTAACAGTAACTAATCCAAAGTGAAATATTAATAACAGTGAGCAACATTTGGAGCCTGTGTATCTGTCCATTTTTCTGGGGTCTGGTTGACTCAGAGGGGTATTCTTCACGGAATTTGCTGCTGTTTCGACGCTGATTTGCGTCGGAGTCAAATTTTGGTTATTCACTGGAGATCCGTATTTTCCCCCACTGAGCAAAATAAGCCGCATTAAAAGAGAGGCAATCCAAACCACTTTTGAGACGATCTTTCCTGTGGACTCGTGTTTTGTTGCTCGGATGCCCATGAAAAAATGTTTGCTTTGCTCCCCGGGATGTCTCCTTTCTCCTCCCCCAAGAACGGTGATTGACTGGGGGAGTTTCGCGCTCAGACAAGAATACCGCCCCTTTGGCTGCCTGCCTGCCTGCCTGCCTAGAATCCTGGCACTTCTCTCCCTCCATCCCCACACGCCTTCCCCACCCCTCACCCGGGCCCACACCTCCAAGCCCAGGGGGACGTCGGACGGACGGCTCCAGGGGGAGACCGGCGGGGCCACGCCATGTGCTCCTCGCGCGCTGGGGGTGGGGGTGGTGGCAGCTCAGTCTAGGGCAGCTGGACCTGTGGGGGGATGTTCAAGGGAAGGGGCTGTTGGCCCCTCTGCCCCAGAGGGGAGGGGGGATTTTTGAGAAATCGGATGGGCAAAATGTGCATCCTGAGAGCGGAAAACCCAAGGCGAAACTCCCTCCCATCACTCTTCTGAAGAGGGGCGGCCAACCTGCTCTTATCTCCCTCCTCTCTCTCGATGCACTGTGGCAGGATCATGGCCGGCGCACAATCCAGGGGCCTTCTTTCCTCTCCCCCCCCCCCGCCATGCACACTGGCTGGATCGGTGCTGGTGAGCAAGCTAGGAGCCCTCCTGTCTCTCATGATGCAATGTGGCCGGATCATGGCTGGCGCGCAATCCAGGGGCCTTCTTTCCTCTCCCCCCCCCGCCATGCACACTGGCTGGATCGGAGCTGGCACGCAAGCTAGGAGCCCTCCTGTCTCTCACGATGCAATGTGGCCGGATCATGGCTGGCGCGCAATCTAGGGGCCTTCTTTCCTCTCCCCCCACCATTCCCACTTTCAGCTAAACACTTCTCTGGGCATATGGATTACCTTCCCCCCCAATCCTGTCTATCATTAAAGGGCAATGGGTTCCACACCTATAGAAAATAGAGGGAAGCTTTGAGGAAAGCGCTGCCTTGCCCCCCCCCCCCAATTTGGAATCTGACTGTTCCAAAAACAGAACAGAGCGAAAGTGGAAGAAAAATGGAGGAGACCAGAGGGACTGGTGCTTGTTTTTTGCGCTGGGGCTGGTGAACCGCACGAGGTAATCTGCTGGGCGGAGTTGGGGTGGAGCTGGGGGCAAGGCATAAACAATGAGCCTGTTGGAAGGGGAGGTCTCCTGCAAAAGGGACAGACCAAACCGTTGTCAAATACAGCGTACTTTGTTCCCATGAAAAACCAAAACTAGATAATTGACAAGGATAAATCGCGGCCATGAAAAAAACATTTAAATCGTGTGTTTTTTTTAGTCCGTGGCAAAAGAGAAGCAAAATCTACCGTGAAAAATGCCCCAGAGTTTAAGAAGGTCGGAGGGAAGGAGGAGCAAGGATAGAATGATTCAGCAGACATGTGGCTGATATGGCATTTCCCAATCATCAGAGTACACACATAATTCCACTGAAAGGGATTGTACTGATAGGTCTGTCTTTTCCTGTTTGTTATTCCATTCCCTAGTGTTGCGCCTGCTAGGCAGAGGGGCAAACATTTTTCTTGCATGTCCTGGCATATAGGCAGCACAGCAGACTTGGGGGGCTAGAGGTGAATGTTATTCCTGCCAGTGACTGGCAATGCCCCTTCCGGTGGGGCAAACAGAGACAAATGTTTTGCTTCAGCCTCTAATCACAAGCAATGTGGTAGATTGAGAGAGGGATAAAAGCAATGCTATTTTCGCCACCATCTGGCATGCTGTCCTCTCTCAGTTGTGTTTATGAAGTATAATCAAGACCACAGAATCTAGCATCCCTGAACTGAATTCAGTAAAAACAAACAAACAAACAAAACACTATTCAGTTAATCCTTCTGCTAAAGAAGAGCATCTGCAGGTTGCTAGGCACTGTAGGTCAGCCATCATAGATGCCAAAGCTCACAGTGAGCTGAGGCTGGACAGGGAGGCTCACTACAACAAGAAAAGCTTCTTCAGATATATGAGGAGCAAACACAAAGAGGTGATAGGCCCACTGTTGGATGAAAATGGAAAAACTCTGATAGAGGACAGAAAGAAAGCAGAAATGCTCATTGCCTATTTTGCCTCAGTTTTTTTCTTTGAAGAAGAAAACAGGCTCATATAGTAGTAGGCAAGGCATGGCATCTGGGCTGCTGGTTCATATGGACAGAGAGGTTGTTGAGAGGCACCTGGCTGCACTGGATGAGTACAAATCCTCTGGGCCAGATGGTATGCACCCGAGAGTGCTCAAAGAACTTTCTAGAGAGCTTGCAGAGCCTTTGTCCATCATCTTCAAGACCTCTTAGAAGACAGGAGATGTGCCACAAGATTGGAGGGGGGCGAATGTAATCCCAATTTTCAAAAATGGGAGAAGGGATGACCCAGGAAACTACAGGCTAGTCAGTCTTACCTTTATCCTGGGGAAGATAATGGAGCAGATTTTAAAGGGATCAATCTGCAAGCATCTAAAGGACAACTTGGTGATCCAGGGAAGTCAGCACGGATTTGTCCTCAACAGGTCCTGATAGACCAACCTCGTTTTCTTCTTTGATTGAGTGATGAGCTTACTGGGTGCAGAGGCAAGCAATGAGGATGATCATGGGCATGGAGACCAAGCCCAATGAGAAAAGGCTGAGGGACTTGGGAATGTTCAGTCTGGAGAAGTGGAGGTTGAGGGGGGACATGATTGCTCTCTTGAAGTATTGGAAGGGCTGTCACTTAGAGGAGGGAAGGGAACTGTTCCTTTTGGCAGCAGAGGATAGAACTTACAACAATGGGTTTAAATTACGGGCGGAAAGGTACTGGCTGGATATTCTGGAAAAAATTTTTACAGTAAAAGTTGTTCAGTAGTGGAATTGGCTGCCTAGGGAGGTGATGAGCTCCCCCTCACTGGCAGTTGTTGGATGAACACTTGCCATGGATGCTTTAGGCTGATCCTGCATTAAGCAGGGAGTTGGACTAGATGGCCTGTATGGCCCCCTCCAACTCTATGATTCTACCTTTAGGGAAAAGAGAAAAAACTTGTACATTAACTTCACAGGATAAGCAAATGGGATCAGTAGTGGCTCTTCAAGCTCTGTCCTCACCCAATACCATTGCCTGTACTCCAGGTATAGAGATGGCCCCACATTCATTTTCTTCGTACTAAACACAGTGTGTTCTCAACAGCATTTAATTTTTTTGGGTATTAGCTGGGGTCCTACAAGGAAACATGAGAACTGGGGGACAATTTGGAGCCCCTATCTCATCTCTCAAAATATCCTATTATGGGATTCTCCAAGCTCTCAGGAGCTTAAGCAGACATTTCTCTCCCCTTCCCTTTTCCCACTCAACATTCTGCACTCCTGGGGCCTATTTAGAACTCAGACTGATTTTCCATACCTTCCTACATACCTGGAGAGTCCCCAAGTAAGTAGAAACCTGTGTGGGTGGCCTGATTTTGCAGCTTTTGTTACCATAATAGGAAGCTCAGCAGCTCTCAGTATTTCATGCTCCTGGATCATATTCAGTCCTCATCAGGCCATTTTAACAGGCTTTTACTTTTTCTTAATTTATAAAGTAATATTTTTCTGCATAACTAGATAGTCCCCATGCAGGTAGAGACCACTATCTTGTTTGTGGGTGGCCTGATTTTGCTGATTTTATTATCATAATGGGGGGTCAGTAAGTTTATTATTAGATGCACAGTGAAAGACTTGGTGCCTGGGTGGGTCAGCTTAGCTTAGAGGTTCCTTCACAGTTGCATCAGAATTACCAGAACATGACTTGGTGCCTGGTAGAAATTGTGTGTGTGAGAGAGAAGAGGAGTAAAGGTAAAGGTAAAGGTCCCCTGTGCAAGCACCGGGTCATTCCTGACCCATGGGGAGACGTCACATCTCGACGTTTTCTAGGCAGACTTTGTTTGTGGGGTGGTTTGCCGTTGCCTTCCCCAGTCATCTTCCCTTTACCCCCAGCAAGCTGGGTACTCATTTGACCGACCTCGGAAGGATGGAAGGCTGAGTCAACCTTGAGCCGGCTACCTGAAACCGACTTCCGTCAGGATCGAACTCAGGTCGTGAGCAGAGCTTTTGACTGCAGTACTGCAGCTTAACACTCTGCGCCACGGGGCTCCTAGAAGAGGAGTACCCCCACACAAAAAAAATAAAAAAATAAAACCTCTGCCTGTTTTGTAGCCAACAGGCAGCAGCCTGCCTGAGGCCAGCAGGCAGACAGGAGTCAGGGAAGGTAGGTAGTTGGCAGGAATCAAGGTGAGCAGGCAGGCCAGGGGCAGGCAGAAGTAGGCATGAGGGAGGGTATGGAGGCAAGCGGGCATCAATCCTATTTAACCAGCAAAGCTTCTAAGCTTCTGCAGGCTTACATAAAAAGCTGGGATGATCACTGCCCCTTCTGACCCAGTTAAAGTCATGGCTTCTGTCAAGAGCTACTATACCTCTAGGGAGAGATTGGAGACAGGTAGACTCCAGGCTGCTCAAAGTGTGTTGTTTCGTCGGGTCCCTGTCTCTGCAATGGTCCTCCTTTGTCTCTGATCCTGAGGTTCTGAAGGGGGTGTCTGAGGGCGTGGGACCTTGGCAGGGCTCTTGCAGAGGCTCCAGGGCATGGGCAATGGGGTGCAGAGCTTTCCGGGTGGTACCTGGTCTTTTGACTCACTGGGGGCGGGGTCCACAACTGGTTTCTGTGACAGGATCACAGGGTCTGCCTACAGACCACTCAGAGGGGCCTGCGCCTCAGGGACCTCTGGGCCTGAGAGGGACTCCTTGTCATCTGAAGAGTCTGTCCCAGTGGAATGTGGGCAAATCATGACAATCTCCTGCTTCCTAATCCTCTAAGCTCTCAGAGTCCTGAATAAGTTGATTTCACCTCTTTTTTATTTTTTAACAATTTTATTATTTTATTTGTTAAATACAAAAACACCACAAACTTTTCATGCACACAACATACATACAGCAGTTTCCACCTCTTCTAAAAAGTGCCCATACCTTTCATAGTGTACAGCACTGGCCTCTTTTTTATTTTATAGACACTCAGCTGCTATCAGCATTCTGCCTCTTGTAGATTATATTTCTTCTACTACTACTACTGTTTTTTAAAAAATTATGAAGTCATTTTTCCCCACACCTGCAGAATTATCTCAAATGTAGAGATCCCTATGTCATCTGTGGGTGGTTGAGTTTTATGGCTTTCATCATCCACCCAGGAGTTGGCCAATTTACTATTAGATACAGTGAAATTATTTGTACCCCTTTGCCAAGCTATCTGATTTCTTGGGTTCCCAAAATGCTCCTTGTGCCCATTATTTATATACCAGTAATGCTTTATTCTATTTGTCTGGGAATTTCTCAGGGAGAATCTCTTAAGTGAGGTGTAATATCCTTCAGTATTAAGGAGGGGGGAGGAGTTACAGCCAAGAATGGAAATAGCTAAAACCAATACCTTTAACACTGAATATATGAAAATCAAATCAATTATTTTATAAAGAAAATGAACTGAAAATGAAAACAAAAAATTGTAAATATCCCAATTTTGTATGTTCTAAGTTTTAAACCCTGACATCTTATATTAAGAGGATCTCAAGTATGTTTTAATTTTTTTTTAAAATAGTGTAATATCCTTGTTTCAAATAAATGATAAAAATAAAAGAACATAGCAGCAAGATTTAAGGTTCCAAATGTCCATATTTTACAATTTTAACAGCCCATTTTAAGCAAGTTTGAATAGACAAACTACTTGGTATTACAGTAAAAATGTGATTAGCTGAAGGGATAATGATAGAGATTTAATTATTTTGTTCTCATCTCCATATTTTCTGGTATGTAAAA
Source organism: Euleptes europaea (assembly GCF_029931775.1). Classification (NCBI taxonomy): domain Eukaryota; kingdom Metazoa; phylum Chordata; class Lepidosauria; order Squamata; family Sphaerodactylidae; genus Euleptes; species Euleptes europaea. Next base: position 24,988 of record NW_026612104.1, read on the forward strand.
TACATAAATATGCATTTGTGTAAATAGCCACCCCCACCTCCAATTTTTCAGAGCATTTTTCAACCAGGTCTAATCTCTCCTCAAGATATTTTCCATTTCTGTTTGTGGCCTAAATCACAGAACTATAAAAGCAAAGCTAACATACAAGAAAAGATCAGCCAAACATTTTCGAATCTTGAAAAAAAGTCTGGGTTTAGCCTTTTTTTTTGGGGGGGGGAAACGGAAATGCCCACAGTTCAGCCCATGAACAAGACAGTGGGACCTCAGTTTGAGTCAGTGGTGACGATCATCCTACCTCAAACCAGACCCAATGGAATCACTTTCAATGTAGAGCCTCTCTGTAGCTCATTTGGGTGTTCTTTTTCTGCCTGCAGGGGTGATAATTAGTGTCAGCTGTGGTGGCGGGTTGGCTGATGTGGACACATATCCACCGGGACTTGGATGGAGACCACCAACTCAATTCACACTGATATTTTTATAATGCTACCTTTGCTTTACCAGATACCTCAAGTTGTTTAGTTAAAGCAACCCTCTTAGGAGATGTGGGGGAACATACACATACCTATCCTCATACCAACACATACCTATTATGCACATGAGGTATGTATCACATACTAATTAGAATTTTACTGCTGATGTCCTTCAAAAGAATAAACTAAAACTGCAGAGTACAAGAGAGGGAAAGAGGGGAGGAGGCAGCATCTGTGTTTTTGCAAGGCTGATGGATAAGATACATCCTTTCTATTCAGTCTAATTATAGAGATCTCCACAAATTGATGTTAAACATTTTCAGGCTATTTTTCTATAACATTTCTGTGATGGAAAGTGGAAGAACCTCCACTAGCAGGTCAGGGGTTTTTCCCTCCTTGTTTATTTTACTATTTTCACTGTTTTCATAATCTTCTAGAGATCAAGGAGGAGGATGAATTGCAAAAGGGGGAAATAAGGGGGGTTGCCTGCAAAACTTGCATGCCCTCTAACCTTCGGCTGAAAGGAAACATTCAGCACTGCGGGGGTGGGGGGGTGATGGACAGAATCAGCTGTCATTAAAGGGTTAAACTGAAACCTTGTAGTGGGGAGGAAATATCTAGCAATGTTACTAGATTTATAATATTACAGCAAACTCTTGATCCTGCTTACAAGAATAATACTGACCCTTACTTTGGACATATAAGACTTCTCTCTGTACAAGGGAGAGAATCACTTGCTAGGTATACCTGATGGTACATCTTCATGACAGTCTTTTTGGTAAGCCTTGGAAATATGATGGGCAGTAACTATTTAACAATAGAGCCAGTGATGGGAGTAGCAATGATACAGCATGATATTGTCTAAGCAAGGCAAAAATACGGGGGTGGGTGGGATGGATACATTTTACCAGGGACCAACAGTCTGGGGGATTCAAATAATTGAGCCTGCAAACCCAGTACAATGATGTGGTCTATCTGGATTTCTACAGAAATAAAACACATTTTTTCATGACTATGCAATAGTAAGAGGGAGCTATTACATGTTTGTACTGGGCCCCGATAAATTATGCTTGGAGCCAGGCCTATGCAAAGTCGATGAGATGCAAGCGAGGTTCTGTTGCCGTTATAATTTGAAGATACTTGATTAACACTGGTTTATATAGTAGAAAAGGGCAAGAGTCCAGTAGCACCTTAAAGACTAACAAAAATATTTTCTGGTAGGGTATGAGCTTTCGTGAGCCACACCTCATTTCTTCAGATATCTGAAGAAGTGAGCTGTGGCTCACGAAAGCTCATACCCTACCAGAAAATATTTTTGTTAGTCTTTGAGGTGCTACTGGACTCTTGCCCTTTTCTACTACTGCAGACAGGCTAACACGGCTACTCACTGTGAACTGGTTTATATAATACAGGGATGTCTACTTCAACTACAGCTGGCATTCTGGGCTCTTTCGTTCAAACTGTATGCAACAGCGACTAACCCATCCCTTTAAATTCTCCTCTGACCCAATTTTAAGATTGCAATGAGACCTGATGGAATGTGGGGCAGAGAGTTGGAAAATAGTAGTTGAGAACAGCAGTTGGGGGTTGGCAACTAGAAGGTTGAGAGGGGAAAGGAGGATGTCTGACTGAGTGAAACTGCAGAAGAACTTATTACAGTGGGCTGAAAATCATAGAATTATAGAGTTGGCAGGGACCACCAGGGTAATCTAGTCCAACCCCCTGCACAATGCCGGAAATTCACAACTACCTCACCCATACAAGCCCAGTGACCCCTACTCTATGATCAGAAGATGGCAAAAAAATAAAAATAAATACGCCTCCAGGATCCCTGGTCAATCTGGCCTGGAGAAAAATTTTCTCCTGACCCCAAAGTGGTGATTGACATTACCCTAGGCATGTAAGAGATCGGCATTACCCTAGGCAAAGAGAGCCAAACACTGATGTACCCCTTCATGCCCTTCCTCCCATGATCTCCTTAAGGTCATAAAATCAGCATTGCTGTCAGATGGCCATCTAGCCTTGCTTAAAAACCTTCAAAGAAGGACAGATCACCACCTACCAAGGAAGTCTGTTCCACTGAGGAAAGTTTTTTCTGATGTTTAGCTGAAAACTCTTTTGATTTAATTTCAACCTGTTGGTCTGACCTTCTGGGGCAGCAGAAACAACTCCACACTATCCTCTATATGACAGCCCTTCAAGTTCTTGAAAATGGTTATCATATTACCTCTCAATCGTCTCTTCCCCAGGCTAAATATACTGAGCTCCTTCAACCTTTCCTCATAGGACCTGGTCTCCAGACCCCTCACCATCTTTGTTGCCCTCCTCTGGACATGTTCCAGCTTGACTACATCCTTCTTGAATTGTGGTGATACCATCACTTCGCGTGATCTGGACACTATACTGCTGTTGATACAGCTCAAAATTGCATTTGCCTATTTAGCTACCGCACTACACTGCTGACTCAAGTTCAGTGTATGGTCTACCTAGACCCCTAGCCACTTTTCACACATACTACTGCCAAGACAAGTCTCCCCTATCTTATAATTATGCATTTGAGTTTTTCTACCTAAATGCAGAACTGTACATTTATCTCCATTGAAATTAACTTTATTAATTTTAGCCCAATTTTCCATCCTGTATCCTGGCTCTGTTGTCTACGGTATTTGCTACCCTTCCCAATTTAGTATCATCTGCAAATTTAGTAAGCCTCTGCAAATTTAATAAGTCAATTTATAACAAAAGGATCCCAGTTGTGGGAATACGACCATAGTTCAAAAGTTCAATGGAAGTAAAACATTGTAACTTTATTTTTTCAGTGTTATGTTAATGCCATAAATAGAAGTTAATGCCTTGTTTTGTTTAACCCTATGGGCCACATTTCTAAGGTATGGATATGTAGCCCCCAATCCTAATCACTCTGTGTGAGTGATGGCCTGTTATAAAGGGGGCCGGGGTACCCTCTCTGTGAATGTTTCTGTGAGTGAGTGAGTGAGTGAGTGAGTGAGTGAGTGAGTGAGTGAGTGAGAGAGAGAGAGAGAGAGAGAGAGAGAGAGAGGATCTGAGGTATGAAATGGTCATGGCTCACTATATATTTTAAAAGAGATGAGAAGGGTACTTGTGACTCCCTGATCTATATGTACCTTGAATCTGAGAGAGAGTGGGTGTGTGTGTAGAGGGTGGTAGGCACTCTGTATGAGTGGAAAGGGTCGTCACAGTGTGTGATGCTCATTCTGCTGCCACTAGTGACATCCTTCTTACACTCCAATCTTCAACATTGTGTTTCCATCATCCAGACTCCAATACTGGAAATTAGCCTGGCTGGGCAAGAAGCTGCAGTGTGTGTGTGTGTGTGTGGGGGGGGAATCAGGGAGCTGTGAAAAGCATTTCACACTGTTTAAGTATGTATTGCTTTGGCTTTTTATGTTGGTCCTCCTACTTTCAACACGCTTGGGACTGACCTGTCTTCTGTCACATACAGTCGAGGAACCATTCACATGTCTTTCCTTGTTCTGCTACCTGACAACTAGATGCCAGGGACAAAACCTGGAACCTTCTATTTGCAATTGCAACACATGCCCTTTGCCACTGAGTGCTGGCCCTCTCCATATGTTTAAAGTTACTCCTAAATATTTATAGCTGCTACACTCTGTGTATAAGAATATATCCATTTGGCAGTGACTGCACTGCTGGCTCCCCCAAATGGGAAAGTCTTCAACCAGAAACAGTGTGGCACAGAACACTGGGTTACTATTTCTTTGTTTGTTTATACCCTTGCCTTTTACAAACTCAAGGAGGCTAACAAAGCAGCAAAAGCTGCAAGGACAATACATTGTAAGGGTTCAACAAGTTAAAATCAATACACAAACATGGTTAAAAACCCTATTTGCAATTCAAATAGGCTGTTAAAAACAATTTAAAATTATCTATCCCACATAGGGTTGCCAGTTCCAAGGTGGAAGTGAAGTGCCCCCTGTAAAGAAAAGCAACCTTGCTCTTCTTCTGATCACCAAACTTTGGTTCAGGCTGTGTCCTTCTATGTCTTCAATGTCTTGATATCAGACTCTGGGAGCTGATGACCAGCTCTCTCACAAACCATTCCCGTGAGAAACCATTCCCATTTCCCATGGGAAGCCACTTCACTTGGGGGGGGGGGAAGGTGTGGAGACCGGAGGCATTGCCACCTCCACTTCAAAGCACCTCCATTTCAAAGCCTTCCTATTGTAAATCAGCTATCTGTTCTTTTGGTGACAATCCTGTTAGAAGCCTGACATCTCAAAAGCTTGAAGGAGCCCAGATGTTTTGTATTGCTGCAGAGATGCAAATACATCTGTAACTTCAAAAGGCCTAGAGGTGTCATGCCAAATATCTTACAAGTTTATTGCGTCCCCAACATCTCATTGGGCGGAATGGCCATCACCCAATGAGATGGGAGAGATAAATATGAACTCTGTTCTAATCAAAATCATGAAGCTTGGGAGGGGGACATGCTGGTCATGTCTCCAAGCGATCATCATCTTTCGGCAACCAGGAAGGGCTGACACTCTGCGTGTTAGGACCAAAACTGGGTCTTGGTAACTATAAATCAACTAAAGCCTTGCATTTGTTACTCTCTTGGAAACTTTGCCTATTTTGCCTGAAACTTAAAGAACTACTGTGAAGTTAGAGATTGCTAAGATTTCTTGTTTTTATGCTATCTGCCTCACAAATAATTTCCTTTCTGTAACGAGCACATTTTATTAAATAAACTTATAGACTTTATATTGAAGTCTGAGAAACCTTTTTTGGGTCTCAGGGCTAAATCCAAGTGCCTGAGTGTGTGTGTGTGTGTATGTGGGAAACTACCTACCTAGTGTTTTGTGGCAATAAGCCTCCCCTGGCAGAAGCTCTACTCTGCAGGGACGGTTTTTGCTTGTTTTGACTTTTGGGAAACTGGCTGGGGAAGAGTAGCTCTCAGCTCATCCCTGGGAAAGCCAGCCTTTTGGAATTGAGAGCTGGTGGCAATCTACCTGTACTGCGCTCAAAGGGGGAATCCTGGGGCTCAGTAAGGGATTTGGGTTTCCTTAGGAAAACATTTGGTGACTTTGAACTAAAGAGGAATCAGCCTGCCAGAGAGCAGACCGAGTCTCCTCGACAAGGTATCAGAGTCTACCCGCATTGAGCTTTAGGGGGAGTCCTGAAGCCCAGTGGGGAGTTTGGCAACTTTTGACCCAAGGAGGAACCAGTTTGCTGGAGGGCAGGCCGGACCTCCTTGACACCCCCCCCATTAACGTAGAGTCCAATGGATCAATGGGGGCAGGAGGCTGGGTTTGAGCTTACGGCTTGCTTTATTGATCAAGGAATCATAACCGGGTGAGCCCGGATACAGACGATGAGCTCTGCAATCCTGTCACACGGAGGGGCAATGCAAGAGGTTTTATAGACATTTGACATTCCAATAACATTCAATGTTAGCTTGTCAATGCAACGTCATTAGTTTCCACAGCGCCTGTGTGAGCTTTGCTACATTAGTGAGTAGAACTCTATTGTTCCCTTGCAGGGAGAAACGAAAGTATCAGAAAGGGAAGAATAGGTGGGAGGGAGACTGTTGGAGCGTTCCCTTATCAGACATTGGAATGTGTGTGCGCCTGCTTGGTGCTAAGCCACTGCCAAGTGGCTTCTGTGGGTATGCATGTAGCTTGCATGTCTGAATATGGTTACTGCGGCACAACAGAAGTTACCCAGTTAGTCACAACAAAGGCCATAATACTTTTTTTTTTAACAGCAGCAAAGGTGGCCTTTTTGTTCCTGCTGCTATTTCAGCTTTCAATGCAAAAGTAGGCTGTTAGCTTCTCTACGGATAGGGTTGCCAACCTCCAGGTACTAGCTGGAGATCTCCTGCTATTACAACTGATCTCCAGCCGATAGAGATCAGTTCACCTGGAGAAAATGGCCGCTTTGGCAATTGGACTCTATGGCATTGAAGCCCCTCCCCAAACCCCGCCCTCTTCAGGCTCCACCGCAAATACCTCCTGCCAGTGGGGAAGAGGGACCTGGCAACCCTATCTACGGAGCTCTGGTATGGATGGAGGTTTGTAGAGACACATAATAACATAATAAGAGCATAATAACCATGTACATCCATTCAGGATTATTCATTCTTATTATTTATATAGCACCAACAGGATTCAGAGTAAAAGTAAAAGAAACACAAATTCCAGGACTTTACACTGTCTAACATTTATTACCAAGGGGCACCAGTTAACCAGTATGTGTATTTGGTTTTCTTAACATTTTTCTTTTTCCATCATTCACGTGTGTTTTGGAACAGCGACTCTGTCCCAGATCCACATTTTAAAGGAATCTTTAGTACCACACATTTAAACATTATTGTTCTTGGCTGGCTAATAAATGATATTTTTATTCAGTCATAAACAATTGCACTTGGGGAGTTATTCTACTTTTCGAAGACAGTATTGATCTGAATTATGGAGCCCAGTGGAAAGGAAGGCTCAATACATAATACGGTAAATGGTGATATGAAGAACACAGTCCATTAAAGGCACAAATCTCTGGGAGGTTTTCCTGAATCTGTTCCATTGAAATGAATGGCCTCTTTTACAGTTCTTATTTTATTCTTGACAGTCTGAAAACTGGGTCCTAAGTTAAAAAATAAAACAAAATAACATATGCTGTCTGAGTTATAAATGCACAAAATTCTGTTTGTCACATATGATGGTAAAGGCTAAAATCTCATGCACAGCTATGGTGATGTGCAACTGATAGCGCACATGCTTAAAGTTCAGCTATAGTAATGTGCAACTATGTGCAACTGATACACATGCTTAAAGAAAACTGAAAGAGATAGTTGCCTGAAATAGTGATAAATAAACTCTCTGTTGCTTGAATCATAATTCTGTCACCAGTTTCAAAGGGCACCTGGGAACACTAAAAAAAAAGCTTTTGTTCAAGAGTTTTAAATCAGCTTGCTTTGCGGCAGGGGGTGGGGCACATGTATGTTGTTGCCCTGGGGATGCAGCACATTTTGTCACAAAAGTTGGGATTAAAAAAAAAAAAGCAAGCAAGTGTGCTTGATGTCTGTAGTTTTTCAATTCCTCCTACAGCATTGGTTGTTGCCTTGAATTCTGTGCTGGATTCTTAAATTGACTGAATTGTTTAATGCAGTTTTGAATTGGCTGGTGTTTCAGGAATTTTGCTTTTTCAAATGGTGATCAGGTAATAATTGTAAGAAGTACCCGTATGGCTCAAGCATGATTCCTTTGCACCCACTACAAACTTGTAATATGTCCCCTCTCAATCCCATTAAATGCATTCAGTCTCTGGAGTCAAGAGAAAAACATTCTATTTTTAAATGTCACATTAGACTGTTTTATGATGACCATGCAGATTCAGCATACCCCAATACTGTTGGCTGCCTATTTGCTTCTGGGCACTGTTCAAAATACTACTTCCTTTCCAACAGTGCAATCCTAAGAACACTTTCCTGGGAGAAAGCCCCATTGAATAGACCTGAGTAGGATTCTGGGTAGACCTGCTTAGAATTGTACTGTAGATTGTTTGAGATCAATGTACTTGAAGGACCACCTGCTTTTATATCTGCTGCATGTCAATTTAGATAATCTACTGAGGACTTTCTCTGTGTCTCTTCATCTTTTGAAGTGAGATGGGTGGATGGCCCTTTTGGTGGTGCTTCTCATCTATGACATGCCTCCCTCTCCCTCATCTAAGGTTGCCAGCTCTAGCTTGATAAAGTCCTGGAGATTTGGGGCAGTGTTTGTGAAGGGCAGAGTTTGGCAAAGAAAGGGAGCTCAGCAGGGATATGATGCCATAGAGTATGTCCTTGGAAGCTGCCATTTCCTCCAGGGGAACTGGTCTTAGTAGTCTGGAGATAACATACCTATTCATTGAGAACACCAGGCTCCACCTGGAGGTTGGAAACCTTAATTAATTATAATTAAGTGCCATTAAGTCACAAGTGACTTAAGACGACCCCTCATGGGATTTTCAAGTCAAGAGATGAGCAATGATGTATAGGTCTGTATAGCAACCATGGTCTTTCTTGGTAATCTTCCACCCAAGCACTAACTATGGCCGACCCTGCTTAGCTTTGAGAGCTAGTCAGGGCTATTGTGTGTGTGTAAAGTGCCATCAAGTCGCAGCCGACTTATGGCGACCCCTTATGGGGTTTTCAAGGCAAGAGACTAACAGAGGTGGTTTGCCAGTGCCTTCCTCTGCATAGCAACCCTGGATTTCCTTGGTGGTCTCCCATCCAAATACTAACCAGGGCTGACCCTGCTTAGCTTCTGAGATCTGACGAGATCAGGCTAGCCTGGGCCATCCAGTCAGGGCTATTACCCTCAACTAATTAGTTTCAATCATTAGGTCCAAATATGTTTACATACACAAGCATATGAATTAATGCTGCAGTCCTATGCACACTCTTTCTTGTGTGTGCATGTGTGTAAAGTGCCATCAAGTCACAGCCAACTTATGGTGATCCTGTAGGGTTTTCAAGGCAAGAAACTAACAGAGGTGGTTTGCCATTGCCTTTCTCTGCATATTGACCTTGGTATTCCTTGGTGGTTTCCCATCCAAATACTAACCAGGGCCAATCCTGATTAGTTTCCGAGATCTAATGATATCAGGCTAGCCTGGGCAATCTAGGTCAGCTTTCTAGTCTAGACCTATTGATTTCAAAGTTTTTATACTGGAATAACTGCATAAGATTACATTGTAAGGCCTTTTATGCACAGGTTGTTTCCACTGGATATACTGCTCTCTCGACGCACAGTATTTTCAGTCACATTCTCAAATCACTCTGCACAGGGGCTTCCCCCGCGGAATTAATTCCCGGATTTATTTGGGGTTACTTGGAATAAATTTCTGCATGCAGCCAGGAAAAATAGGGTGCGTCTGAACCAATGGGAGTGGTCACCGATGTCTTTGGTCTAAAACGCATGGCCACTTTGCACAGTTCCAGCACAGTTCCATCCCCGTTCCACCAAGGATCAAATGAACCCACATTACCTGGAATGAGCAGGGACTAAACTGTGTGCAAATGCATCCATGTAAACAGAAAATGCGGGTTCCTGCTGAGTAAGCCCTCCCCCCCCCATCCCAGCTCCTGGTGATTGGTCCTTTCGAATTGACTAATGGAGGCTTCCCCCCCCCGCTTGTAATTTTAAAAGCATTTTAAGAACTAAAAAAACAAAAAAACAGAGCCACCCGAAAGAAGGGGGGTGGAATCCAAGCCTCGTTTTAAAACATACTTTCTTTTTCTCAGAAAAAGCTCCCAAGTAGCAGCAGGCAGGAAGCATTTGAATTCCTGCCTCTTCACAAACTGCCTCGTGACTGGCTGTGAGCGATGCCAATCATCTGTGTTTCCCCTATTTCTGTTTCTGTTTCTCCCAGAAGAGGAATGGGAAAAGGCGGGTTCATTTCTCTTTGATACAGGGCTGAAAGAAGAGTAAATAAGATCCTGGGTGAAACTGGGAGTGAACTGGGCTGGAACGGGGCTGTAACTGGGCTAACTGACCATGCGTTTTAGACCTTAGTTGTTATGCAGATTGCCACCCCATTTTTTTGATCATGCATGTGCTCTAGTAATAGATTTCTAGCAAAAAAGTCACGTAAGCATGAGTCCCTTCCCCCTGCAGATACTGCTTTGTAATTGGCTGTAGTGATTAAAAAAACAAACAAAAAAACACGTCACCAGCCCCATGGTGGGATTCTTTCATTTTCATATAACCAAATAGCCATTTTAGAATCATAGTGGAGAATTTGATTCCACACGCCTGCTCTCACTAACCAGTGTTTCCACCCAAAATGACCAAAAGGAGAAATGTACACCAATGCACCATTAAATTCAAAATTAAAATTAAAAATTTCTCCTCAGGCGATCACATGTGACACATGGATCACCTTGGGGCATTATGGGAAAGCTGCATGGTTATTTGTATTATTTCGGTATTCTATCATCAGTCTTGTTCGCAAACAAAAAATAAAATAAAGTGGGCTGGGGTGTGTGTAGAGGATGTTAAAAGGAGACTAGAGAAATAAGCAGCCACATAGGTTGTTTCCTTTCCTCCCAAGCAGTGGAGAGGTTGTGGGGACCCAACCTCAGCTTCTTACATGGCCTGATCTCATGAACATTTGCCAAGCAGTGGCTTCCGCTGAGTTTAACTGAGCTTCATCCCCCAGTGCCTAGGCTTGCAAGCATGTTAGACGGGAAGCAGTTTTACACAAGAGTGATTCTTTCATGGCTATCCTAAACAGGATGCAAAGTTAAAGGGAAGGCAGCAAATCAGCCTGGCCGGACTTGAAACAGGCCAGTCTGTTTGATCTGGCCGAGGTCTGCCCCAGAATTTTAGGTGCTGAAACTGACCATCACTGGCTATGAAACTGACCAACACTCACCATGAAACTGACCAAGATGGGGGACAGCTGAAGAGGACAAGTTAAATGGAGAATGGTGATCATGATGTGGTTGGAGAAATAATATGCAGCCTCATAGGTCTCAGCATTCCATCGATAGTCCTGAACTTGCAAATTAAAAAAGAAGAAGATGGCTTCAAGGGGAGGGGTTGGATGAGGAAGAAACACAAATGAGAGAGAGAAGTGAGAATGTGGGCATGGGGAGAAAAACCGAAAGTAACAACTATACCCAGGACCATCAATTGATTTGGGATCAAGGCAAGCATTAAACTCGGGCTAAAATAGCATCCAGAAAACACAGGGGAAATGTGAGGGGAGAGCAAGGTGACTTCTAAAGGTTGGAGAAAACATGCATAATGAAAACAAAGCCCCAAAGTAGTGTGTGTGTGTGTGTGGGGGGGGGGGTGACCATGATGGAAGCAACCTGTGCACAAAAGGCCTAAGTTTATAATCCTTAGCATGTTTAATCAGAAGTCACATTGAGCTCAGTAGAACTTTTGATTGCTGTCTTAGAATTGTATTCTTGTTTTTTAATTGATTTTTCATCCTTATCCCACCTAAAACTTTTTGACTGGAGAAAAAAAAGTTACTTTGTACATTTAATTTATGGGTGATGAACATGTTTGCTTGAGAGAGAGAGAAAAGTTATTTTCTAAAAATCAGTTTTAAGATTAAAAATTGCATAATAGGCTATGCCTCTTGTTTAGCTATGGCGGTTGCACAGATTAGGAAACCATGGTACCTCATCTGGTTCAATTTTTTGTGAACTGCTTTATTTATATATTTATTTCTTTAATTGAACGTTTAAATCCCACCTTTTCTCTTGGTTCAAGGTGACTGATTTAGGGTTGCCAGCTCTGACTTTGGAAATTTCTGGACATTTTGGGAGTGGAGCCTGTGGAGTGTGGGGAGGCACCTCAAAGGGGTATGATGCCATAAGGTCCTTCTTCCAAAGCAGCTATTTTTTTCCAGGGGAACTGATCTCTGTAACCTGGAGATCAGCTGTAATTCCTGGAGATCTCCAATCTCCAGCTAGAAAATGGCAACCCTAGAATTATTGTAATTGTGTTGATATGGACAATTATCCTGATTGTAGTTTCTGTCTGGTTTTATCTGATTTACTTTTCATTGGCGTGGGGAAAAAAATCAATTGTTGGAATGCTCATATTTTTCCACTATGTAGGGTTTAAGGGCATGGATTAGCTTTCAAATTCACCGTCCATTGATGGCAAAGCATAGTATTGAGGCTACTGAATGGGCATCTGATTGTGCATTTCATTTAAAGCAATGAACCATATTTACTGGATACAACAATATTGTTACACTATAGCAAGAATTCTCAACTGGTTTTATTTACATTGGAAAGTCGAGTTTGTTATGAGTGATGGTTATAATATATAGATGCAGCCAATGTGGGAGCAACAGCAATGAAAAATGGGCAAAATAAAAACATTTACAGATTCAAAAAGAAATGAAAAGCATCACTTTGTACATCCCTAGTATAATCCAGGTTTCTCACATACAGATCTAATCACCCCAATCTCCTATCAGAGAGCTTGATATTTCTGCTGAGATGGCTATTCTCAACAAGTAACCAAAGTGCAGCTATCTACCACATTGTGCGTTTTGGTGTTTTCTGAAAGCTCCCATAAGATCCCATGAGCCATGAGACCCAGGCATGGAGTTGCCTTCTGGGGAAGGAACATTAGAAACTGCCAAATGTAGACTTTCAGACCAATTCTTGAAAATTACGTCCAGAGAAGCTACAGTGAAAACGAGTCCCTAAGCATCTAGAAGATGGACAGATTTATTCTGGCATGAACTTTCATGGACAAGAGCCCATTTTGTCAGATGCATGCAGTGTTTTCACCGTTTTTCCCATCAATAAATATGAATCAGTCCTTATTTCATTCCTCCCCATAATGCAGTTGTTAAAGGCAAAGGGGCCTGCCAGAAAAACAGTTGCCTCCTACCTTGAAAGGGTTAGAATTTGAATATAATTCTTTTTGATGATATGTGTGAAAGTCTAGAAGAGATGTTGCTCGGGTCCCGAAGTCACATGTCAGTTTTTCAAAAGAAAATGGGACATACTTCATTTTTATTTACTCAGTGGGGCAGGGAAGTTTGACAGAAAGTTTTTTGTTGTGTGTGTGTCCACAGAAACATATCCATGTAATTGCATGAAACAGATTTGTGTTGCCTTTTTTGTGTTACTATTTTATCCTGAGGTTCTAAAGGAAAAATGATGAAGTACAGCGGTAAACCTGCTTTACCTTTGTAAAAAGGTAAAACTTCATGACAGGAGAGTACTTATTGCATTTTCCTCTCTCTCTCTCTCTCTTTTTTTTTTTTTTTTTTAGGAAAGTCTAAACGCAAGCTTATTATGTTTTATAGGCAAACACAGACAGAATTACTTTTGTTATCCTTTAATTAATAACCCTGCTGTTTTGACCCATAATTCTCAACTAGCATTGCCAGGTCCGCCCTGGCCATCGATGTGGGAGGCTTAAAATGAGGCCTAGGCCTCAATGTTGCTGGTATGATGATGTCACTTCTGGATGTGACATCATCATGTCAACGGCGATGAAGGAGATGCTCTGGTATTTGGGCAAAAACTCTATGGTAGAATGTGTTTTCACCATAGAGTTTTAACAAAATACCAGAGTGTCTGGTATTTTGGTATACTCCCGGGAAGTATACTCTGGTATCTGGTATATGCCCGGGAAGAGGGGTGGTGGGTTGTCAAGCCCCTCTGCGCTGTCTGCGCAGGCAGGGCAGAGGGGTTTAAAGACCCCCCGCCCCTCTTCCCGGGACTCCCGGGAAGAGGGGGGATGGGTTGTCAAGCCCCTCTGCGCTGTCTGCGCAGACAGGCCAGAGGGGTTTAAAAACGGCCGCCCCTCTTCCCAGGACTTCCCTGAAGGCACGCGGGGGGGGGGGGAGATCTGTGCTTCCCAGCTGGGAGGCTCAGATCTATTTCAAGCCCCCCCATGCGCCTTCAGGAGACTCCCCTGAAGGCGTGCAGCAGGGCCCTTTAAATAGATCTGTGCCTCCTGGCCAGGAAGCACAAATCTTCCCCCCCCGCGCGCACGCGCCTTCAGGGAGCTTCCCTGAAGGCGCGCGGGGGGTCTTTAAACAGGGCTTGGAATAGATGTGTGCCTCCCAGCCGGGTCTTTAAACACCCCGCGCGTGTCCAGGGAAGCCCCCATGAAGGCGCGCGGGGGGTCTTTAAACAGATACATGCCTCCTGGCTGGGAGGCGCAGATCTGTTTAAAGACCCCCCGCGCGCTTTCAGGGAAGCTCCCTGAAGGCGCTGGGGGGGGGGAACAGATCTGCGCCTTCCACCTGGAAGGCGCAGATCTGTTTAAAGGGCCCAAATTCGCCAAATTTATTCAGGAACACCCCGAAGTCGCCGAATTCGGCGCCCCATTTCCCCGCTTTTTTTGAGTTCGGTTCAATCCGAACCGAAAAACCGCCCAATCGGGGGAAATTTGGCTGTTTTTCGGTTCGGGCCCAACCGAATCGACAGCCCTACTCCCTAGTAACATCAGGGCCCTGCGGGACCTTAAAGAATTCTACCGGGCCTGTAAGATAGAGCTTTTCCACCAGGCCTATAATTGAGGGCAGCAGTGGGTGTAATCTGCTGGACTCCCTACCCCCCTTTTCCAGCTTTGCCCGATTATATATGGGGGGGGGGTGCTCTGCCTGACTGCCAAGCATTCAGCAGCGATTAGATTTTCAATTGAGTGCCTGGCTGGGGAGTGTGGGATAGAAATTGAATGAATGGATGGATGGATGGATGAATGAATGAATGATCCAGCCACTACCAGCAACCAACAACAAAAGCAAAAAGTTAAACTAAAGCAAAGGCTTTTACCTTAAGGGATCATGTTAAAAAAAACTATCATCAACAAATTCATCAACAAACTAACATCAACAAATTCACAAATGTCCATGATATACAAACAAATCTACAAAGCTAACAAATAAAGCATAAAATCAAACCACTGATTAATATACAAAGAATCAATAGAGAGCACATTCACTCATTCCTAGTAAAAGCAGATATTTGATCTTTAGGGTCAAAGCTGTTTTCCTGAGAGTCACCACTTGCATTAATGCAGTTTTTGGAGTCATGGTTGAGAGCTGGATTTTTAGCTAGAAGAGAATCCATCTGCTGAACCACTTTTACATGGTGCCGCCATTTGGGACAGAGAAATATTTGTGTGGATCTGACCTTAGGCTCTAGCCTAAGAAACCTTTCTACCACCTAAGTAGCTTTTCTGTTGGTGGAACACTCCTTAGGCTGCAGAAAGGTTTCAAACTTTGCTTAGTGGAGTGGTAGGATCCATGACATTATCCCTTCCTAATACCCCATAAGTATCTTCACAAATATATGGACATTAAAGCACCATCAATATTAATCGTGCTATATTAGCATTGATGTCAGTCCCTGCTGTAACTTTGATGGAATGCCCTGTTTACATAAGTTCTAGGAGTTATCTAACATCTTATCCAAAGCTGCAGATCCATAATAAGAAGCTAGCAGAATACAAATGGTACTGTGATGCTGAGGCAAGTGAGGATATTTAACGTTTTCCTGAGTGCCATTTCCCCAGGATAAATCAGTACCTCCAAGCTGCTTTAAACCCCGGTAAGCACTGCAATTCTAGTCCAAATTATGACCCATATGAGTTGGTTTATGAGAAAATTAAAGAGGTTTATCTATTCACTTCATTTGTGACAGCCTTCCCAATAGGGACTTACATCATTCTCCTCTCCTCCATTTTATCCTCAAAACAGCCCTTTGAGATACGTTAGACTGTGTGAGTGGCCCAACGTCACCTAGCCAACTTCTATGGTTGAGTGGGGATCCAAACCTGGGTCTCCCAGATTTTAGTCCTATACTCTAACCACTACACCATACTGTTGTCCAGAGGGTATTGCCAAAGTACATTCACAGTCCAGTGTTGTTTCCCAGACTACAGATGCAAGACTGGGGTGTCACAACCTCTTAATGTGAGTGGAAGCTCCTAATCTAATTGATTCCCTTGTCTAGTTATGTCCTTATTCCCACTGAATTGCAACTGACGGCAATTAAATTCACCATTTAATTCAGCATTATGAATTTTACAAGAGCTCTAAAGATTTTGCAGCAGAAATGGATCAAAGCTCAACACATTGACCCCTGGGTATTCTCTGCAACAGAGGTGATATAGGTCAGAAACCTTCATAACAACTTGGAGATCCATAACGTTTAATGAAGAAGAAAAGTGATTGATCTTTCACAGTCGGGTGGGTTCACTGGAAAGCTATATGACAGACTGGGAAAGTGTGTCTATGGGGGGAGGGTAGTGTGTTTTTCCTGCATGCTTGCCAACTTTTAGTTTTCCAAACCTTGACTTCACAAACTCGACATACCCTGGGCGGCTTTGTTCTACAAGCCAAGTGTGGTCCAGTGGCCTATCAAAACAGAGTTGGTAAGGCTGTGCAAGCTGGAAGAGGTTTGCATGTGCTCTAAATGTTTCCAAGGAGTGGTTGTCTAACGGCCACGGTGTATAATATGGTGATTTCTCACCACAGGAGTCATTGTTGTGGTTCACCTTCCCATCATTTTGCATCATATCAGCAGGGAAATGGCTCGATTAATTTTACTTTGCCCCACAACTCCTTAGGACTTCTGGTTTGTGTTTCAGTTGCTGGCTAGACAGACCACATTCCTAAAGTGAGAGAAGAGATCATGTAACCGTGCTTGTAAAACAAGACAGCTTTAGAATGTAGTTGAAAAGGGGGCGGGGGGAATAATTTGTAACTCCTTCCATTTTTCCTTGGGTAATGTTCACATACTTCAGTGGTTCTCCAGCAATGTTCATCCAGTGGGTACTGTTCTGTTGACTAAGCAACAGCAGAAGGCTAAGCACCTAGTACTTAGATCAGGCCTGCCCAGTCTCAAGGCTGCCTGCCAACTGCAGAGTCTGATGCTACACACCCACATTCAGGACTGTGGGCCACAGAGTGCATGTTCCACGGCAGTTTACTAGGTTTGAGTTGTTCAGCAGGCAGACATTTGGTTTTCAACAGTCACAGTCACTTATGAGCAAAACCATGGGTCAATTCTCATAGCCACCTTAGAGTCAAGCAGCCGCCAAAGAGCTTTGGATAGGGATATTGCTATCTTCACTGCAAATTAATTTGTCAGGTGAACTTACTTCATTTAACGGGAAGCAACAATGATGAGCTGATCCCAAGATTATTTCATGGGTCCAGTAAACATTGTGAACATCTCATGAACTGGTTAGCAGCTGCACGGTTCAGTGCTGATGTCAGCAATGGATGGGTGGGGGGCAAATGGGAAGGCCCACCCCTGCTATGACATAATTGTGTTTTCGCACTGCACACTGGACATAGAGAACTTTTTGGAATGTCTGCATGACACAGATTCAACAAGAATTTATTTATTTGATTGATACCCAGCTCTTTCCCAAGAAGGGCTCAGGATGAGTAACAACATGTGATAAACATACATATGTAAAATTAAACACACAAAACCATAAAACCTTGTCTAAAATCAGTTGAATATAACTATATATCAAACATATCCTGATAGCATCTTAAATAACTTGTATTCCCTACTACATCTCAAAGAGAAAAAAATTCCACATGGTGGCAGGCCAGAATGAAAATAAGCGGCCCCTTGCTGGCTAGATCTTAGAAACTTCAATGGAAGGAGACAAGAACTCAAAAGGAGGGGGGAAAGAAACCAAAAGGGAGTGGAATGGAAAAAAGGGAAACAGAAGGGAAAGGAAGGGGAAGGAAGGAAGGAAAGGGAAGTGTAACCCTTTTGGCAGTAAAAGGGCCAGGTTAGTGACCACAGGATTGTAGATGCCCCCATTCAAAAACCTGAAACATTTGAACACTTAAGCAAGTAACATTTATTGAGAGGGGAAAGGAACAATAATATCAGACTTGGAGTGTGAAATAAATCAGTGTGAATAACAATTATATTAACAAATCCCAAAGTCAATGGGGAAAGAGAACAAGAGTGTCTAAGGAGGTCAGTGCAAGTTTTAGATTTTAGATTTTCCTTAGCTGCCTAATATATTCTGTCTAGCTGAGGTTGGTGTATGTGAGAGTGAGTGAGTGAGTGGGAGTGCTAGAGAGAGGGTACTAGGTGGTTCCCTTTGTCCTTTCGTTTTGTTTAGTGGCTGATTCCTGAGTGAGGAGGGCAGAGTAATTGCTGGGGAAAATTGCTGGCTCCACCCTCTGCTGTAAGCTATTGAGGGGTAGGGCTGAGGGCTCTTCATTAGAAAGCACATCTCACCAGAGGCGCGAGCCTTTGGCGAGAGCACAAGGGCTCTTGGCCTGTGGCTCTTAGCCTGGGGGTCATGTCTGGGGGCCTTGAAACAAAGTTTGTATTTGTAGTTTACTCTGAAACCGAGAGTGTCGTGAAGCTTTTAGTAGGGTTACCATTGGGGGAGTGTGCAAGACACCATACCATGTCTGCAATGAATCAAAGCAGAATGGCTGGTGAGATAGTGGAGGCAGTGACGTGTAAGGTTTGTAGAATATTTGTTTTCCTACCGGAGGGCAACTTCAACTACACATGCAGTAAGTGTAAGTTGGTGGCTCTACTGGAGGGTAAGGGGACTTGAGGCATGCTTGTCTACACTGCAGAGTATAAAAGAGAGGGAAGAGTTCATGGACCAAACTCTTTAAAACCTCTTGGGAGGGCAAGAGGAGGAGGAGGAGGAGGGCCAAATAACTCAGTGCAGGGAGGGGGACCCACCTCTCTCAACTGGAGAACATGTGGAGGAATGTTACCCACAGAAATAGGAAAGTCAGGAGACATTCCGTTCCTTTGCTGCTTAGCAATCTGTTTTAAAACCTCCCTATACATGCTGAGCCTGGATCATTGGAACAAAGGTTCAGCACCCAGTCCTCTCTGGTTTCTCAGGTCCCTGTGGATGACAGGACTCAAACCTCTGCTCCCTGATGTAGGAATAGGCGAGTGTTGGTTACTGGGGATTCCCTACTGAGAGGGGTAGAGGGTAAAGTGTGTCGACCAGACTTGTTGTCTCAAGAGGTGTGTGGTCTGCCAGGAGCGTGTATCCGGGATGTGACGGAAAGTCTGGATGGAGTTGTTAGACCCACAGATCATTATCCCTTCCTTCTTATTCATGTGGGAACAAACAATACTACCTGCCACAGCCCCCAAAGTATTAACAGGGACTATACAGCTTTGGGTAAAAAGGTGAAGGAACTGGGAGCACAGGTTGTGTTTTCATCAGTTCTTCCTGTAGTAGGCTGCGGATTGGGAAGAGAATGAAAAATTCTGGAAATAAATGAGTGGCTGTGTCAATGGTGTAGCCAGGAAAGGTTTGGTTTTTTGGACCATGGCTTATGCTACCTGGATAATGCTCTTCTATCGGGAGATGGTTTGCACCTCACGAAGGTGGGTAAAAATGTGTTTGGCCACAGCCTTGCAAGCCTGATAAGGAGGGCTTTAAACTAAATCTTCCAGGGGAGCGAGACGTAAATTTAAAGCCTCAAGTGAGGACAATAACTGCAAATATAGATATGAACTATTTGCAGAGGGTAGCACATACGCAAGGAAAGACAGTTCAAAAACGTAACAATGGGAGGGAGACAATCTTAAATAAGCTGCCAAGAAGAAGGACCTGTGGTCTAAGGTGTCTCTACACTAATGCACAGAGCATGGGAAATAAGCAAGATGAACTAGAACTTTTAATAGTACAAAGAAAATATGATTTAATAGGCATTGCGGAAACCTGGTGGGAAACATTTTTGGCTTTCTGCACCAAGGCAGCAAGCCACTTAGGAATGCCTCTACTACCCTCCTCCCCTTGTAGGATTGCTCTGTAAGCAGACTGAGACCTTTTCTGCATGGTTGAGTGAATTCCTAATTTTCTTGGGAGTCGATCCTCAAGCATTGGAAACAGTTTGGGCAGGGTTCTTGTAGGTTATCCGGGCTGTGTGACCGTGGTCTTGGTATTTTCTTTCCTGACGTTTCGCCAGCAGCTGTGGCAGGCATCTTCAGAGGAGTAACACTGAAGGACAGTCAGTGTTACTCCTCTGAAGATGCCTGCCACAGCTGCTGGCGAAACGTCAGGAAAGAAAATACCAAGACCACGGTCACACAGCCCGGATAACCTACAAGAACCAATGAACTCTGACCGTAAAAGCCTTCAACAATAGTTTGGGCAGGTTTCTTCCACCCTTCAGCCCCCTTGTGCATTGTTACTGTTGTGGAGTCAGTTAGTTTTATGTTGGGTACCCAAAAGGTAGGGTGAAATAAAATTCAGTTAAACAGTGAAGTATATTTATTACGAAGTGATCATGCATATATTAAGTTTTTAAAATATTGTCGAAGGCTTTCACGGTCAGAGTTCATTGGTTCTTGTAGGTTATCCGGGCTGTGTAACCGTGGTCTTGGAATTTTCTTTCCTGACGTTTCGCCAGCAACTGTGGCAGGCATCTTCAGAGTAGTAACACTGAAGGACAGTGTCTCTCAGTGTCAAGGGTGTAGAAAGAGTAATATATAGTCAGAAAGGGGTTGGGTTTGAGCTGAGTATTGTCCTGCAAAAGTATTGTCCTGTAAGTATCAAGATAATGTGCTAATGAGGGTATGGTATGTTAATATGGAACCATTGTATCCTGAAGTGATCTGTTAATGTGTGTAATCCAAAACTAATCTGTATGGCTATTGTTGAATGTTGTCTTTGTCTGGAGGTTTTTCAGGGCAGGAAGCCAAGCCTTATTCATTCTTAAACTCTCCTCTTTTCTGTTAAAGTTGTGCTGATGTTTGTGAATTTCAATGGCTTCTCTGTGCAATCTGACAAAATAGTTGGTAGAATTGTCCAGTCTTTCAGTGTCTTGGAATAAGACCCTGTGTCCTGTTTGTGTCAGTCCATGTTCAGCCACTGCTGATTTCTCAGGTTGGCCAAGTCTGCAGTATCTTTCATGTTCTTTTATCCTTGTTTGTATGCTGCGTTTTGTGGTCCCGATGTAAACTTCTCCACAGCTGCAAGGTATACGATATACTCCTGCAGAGGTGAGGGGGTCTCTTTTGTCTTTTGCTGATCGTAGCATTTGTTGTATTTTCTTGGTGGGTTTAAACACTGTTTGTAGGTTATGTTTTTTCAAAAGTTTCTCCATCCTATCAGTGACTCCTTTAATAAATGGCAAGAATACCTTTCCTATGGGAGACTGTTTTTCTTGAGTTTTCTGATTTTTGTTTGGTTCAATGGCCCTTCTGATTTCATTCTTGGAGTAGCCGTTTGCTAGCAGTGCGTGATTTAGATGGTTAGTTCCTTCCTTGAGAAACTGTGGTTCACAGATCCGTCTTGCACGGTCCATTAATGTTTTGATTATTCCTCTTTTCTGTCGGGGGTGGTGGTTGGAGTTTTTGTGTAAGTAGCGATCTGTGTGAGTTGGTTTCCGGTAGACCTTGTGACCTAACTGAAGGTTTGATTTACGGATGACAAGGGTATCAAGAAATGGGAGTTTACCCTCAATTTCCTTTTCCATGGTAAACTGAATGTTTGGATGGATATTATTAAGATGGTTTAGAAAGTCCATTAATTTTTCTTCACCATGGCTCCAAATGGTAAATGTATCATCTACGAACCTGAACCAGACTGTAGGTTTGTAAGGTGCTGATTCTAATGCTGTCTTTTCAAAATATTCCATGTAAAAGTTTGCTATTACTGGACTGAGTGGACTTCCCATAGCTATGGGAAGTCCACTCAGTCCAGTAATAGCAAACTTTTACATGGAATATTTTGAAAAGACAGCATTAGAATCAGCACCTTACAAACCTACAGTCTGGTTCAGGTTCGTAGATGATACATTTACCATTTGGAGCCATGGTGAAGAAAAATTAATGGACTTTCTAAACCATCTTAATAATATCCATCCAAACATTCAGTTTACCATGGAAAAGGAAATTGAGGGTAAACTCCCATTTCTTGATACCCTTGTCATCCGTAAATCAAACCTTCAGTTAGGTCACAAGGTCTACCGGAAACCAACTCACACAGATCGCTACTTACACAAAAACTCCAACCACCACCCCCGACAGAAAAGAGGAATAATCAAAACATTAATGGACCGTGCAAGACGGATCTGTGAACCACAGTTTCTCAAGGAAGAAACTAACCATCTAAATCACGCACTGCTAGCAAACGGCTACTCCAAGAATGAAATCAGAAGGGCCATTGAACCAAACAAAAATCAGAAAACTCAAGAAAAACAGTCTCCCATAGGAAAGGTATTCTTGCCATTTATTAAAGGAGTCACTGATAGGATGGAGAAACTTTTGAAAAAACATAACCTACAAACAGTGTTTAAACCCACCAAGAAAATACAACAAATGCTACGATCAGCAAAAGACAAAAGAGACCCCCTCACCTCTGCAGGAGTATATCGTATACCTTGCAGCTGTGGAGAAGTTTACATCGGGACCACAAAACGCAGCATACAAACAAGGATAAAAGAACATGAAAGATACTGCAGACTTGGCCAACCTGAGAAATCAGCAGTGGCTGAACATGGACTGACACAAACAGGACACAGGGTCTTATTCCAAGACACTGAAAGACTGGACAATTCTACCAACTATTTTGTCAGATTGCACAGAGAAGCCATTGAAATTCACAAACATCAGCACAACTTTAACAGAAAAGAGGAGAGTTTAAGAATGAATAAGGCTTGGCTTCCTGCCCTGAAAAACCTCCAGACAAAGACAACATTCAACAATAGCCATACAGATTAGTTTTGGATTACACACATTAACAGATCACTTCAGGATACAATGGTTCCATATTAACATACCATACCCTCATTAGCACATTATCTTGATACTTACAGGACAATACTTTTGCAGGACAATACTCAGCTCAAACCCAACCCCTTTCTGACTATATATTACTCTTTCTACACCCTTGACACTGAGAGACACTGTCCTTCAGTGTTACTACTCTGAAGATGCCTGCCACAGTTGCTGGCGAAATGTCAGGAAAGAAAATTCCAAGACCACGGTTACACAGCCCGGATAACCTACAAGAACCAATTAAGTTTTTAAGTTTAAGAAATTTGGCTCTCAAAAGAAATCTCAATCGCTGTACTGTTGATATTTGGCTCTTTTGACTAATGAGTTTGCCAACCCCTGTGTTAGGTGGATTGGTAATTGGTTGACCAACCGAACCCAAAGGGTGCTCATTAATGACACAACTTCATCCTGGAGAGGAGTGACCAGTGGGGTACCACAGGGGTCTGTCCTGGGACCGGTACTATTTAATATTTTTATAAATGACTTGGATGATGGAATAGAGAACATGCTAAACAAATTTGCAGATGACACCAAGTTAGGAGGGGTAGTTAATACCATGGAGGATAGGGTCAGAGTTCAGAATGATCTCGATAGACTGGAGAGCTGGGCTGTAGGTAATAAAATAGATTTCAATAGGGAGATTCACCAGCAGTTGCAAGCTTGTCAATTAGATTTAATAACATTTCAATATGGGTTTCTGCATTTCCATTTTCCTGTAGTCTGATAGAGAAAAGCTCCCTAAACATTGAAACTTTGCTTGCTTCATCTTGCTCACCAAAAACCTTAAGGCTTCTTTCATCCCTTTTGCTGTTTCTTGTCCCTTTATGTAGACCAATTGGGAATTAGCCAGTGTACTAATAATTAAATTTTGTGCTTTCCCATCTGCATTGTCCCATCTCATGACTTCATTTTCAGGACCTGAAGGTCGTGGAGCAGTTAATGAAAAATTAGCTCTTTCCTCTTTGAGCTGATGCTCAGTTCTAAAAAGCCATGCATTAAAATTGTTGCTCTTTAGTTTCTCAAGGATGGCCTGTCTCTGTGCCATATTTGCACTCCAAGAAATGGGGAAGAGAGAAAACTTTCTGCACTCAGAGCTTGGAGTAGCTGTTAGGCAAATTCCCAGTTTCTTTTGTCTCCTTGCTGGCAGGCTGCAAGGCCTTGTAGTTGCACAAGCAAGTGAACAAACAAACAAGTAGAAAAAACTTTTTTTTTTACTTTAAAATTCACTCTGGGCCACCATGACCCTATTGGGTTTTATATGTGGTTAATATGGCAGAGTTTGGCCATTCATGGAAGCTTGATATTGAGTGCAATAAAATCAATCTTCCCAAGAGGTAAATTGCAAAAAAGTGGAACTTACATTTATTCAAGTTTAGTCTGTTAACATTCTTGTTGCAGTTGATAAAAGATAGAAAGCCTCATCTAAAGAATACGTGTCCCTATACAAGTGGCTAGCTAACCCAGCGTCATGTGAGTGCAAGTATGATTTTATGGTTTATGCAGGAAAGACGTGTAGAAATGTCTGCCTCCTTTGCAAGAGAGAGAGAGAGAATCGCTACTGAGAGAGGAGTTAGAGGGCAGCCCCCAAGTTCAGCCAAAGAGGAACATCCTGTTAAAGAGATAACAACAACCTTAGAGTAAATTAGCGCCCCCCAATGCCCAGGCATGCTGACTCACTCTCACTCCAACAGTATTTCCCTGACCAAACCTTGAATTCCTTAACATATCATTACAAACTTGTGAAATTGTTGAGGTTCAGAGACTGTAACTTGTCAAAGGCCACCCAATGAGTGTTTCAAAAGGCTGAGCTCAGTGCATTGCTGGTGGCAGCTTTCAGATGACTGGCTCAGCCCTTACCACTTTCCACAGGCTCAAATGGTTGTGTGAATGAGGCTTGGCTCCATGCCACATGGTTAAACTTATGACTCACACTATGAAGGACATTTCCCTTTCCTACCCCACTTTGATTATGTGTAACTATGCAGTGGAAACAAAACAAGGCCATATGGGAGCAACCCAGGCATCAGAAGCAGATTAGGAATGACAGCAGAGCTGGTGAGTGACAGCCAAATCTGATGGTGTTCAGCAATTGCAAAGGCCGACATTTAAATTGCAGGCCGGCATACTTTTGTTCCAGGAGCTGCTTTCTGTTGCCCAGCATTTTGATCATATAAAAAGAGTGGAGGTAAGAGAGAAATCAAATTGTTCTCGGAAATCACATTTAATGTAGAAATCTGGTTAATATTAAATTGTAATCTGCAGTATTCAAGCGCACTATTCCTCAAGGAAAAGACTTCCTGCTTTGAGGGCTGCTAGAATTAAAAATTCTCTTCATAACATCACTTCCTAAGTCAGGCCCAACTAGCCTTCAGATTGCATTAGTGTATTGATAATGTTAATTTCAAAATTATTGTGCGAGGGTTTTTGTTTTGTTTTGTTTTGCTTTTTATTTTAAATTTCTGGGCAATATTCCAATCATATGGATCAATTTAGCTATACCATGCAGGAGCCAAGCTGTGGCCCCAGGTGGTTGTTTAGAAGATGTAAGTTCGGGGAGCACACAGAAAACACATAACAAAGCTGACAGCTGTCCAGCAGATTTACAGAATATTAAACTGACCTTTGTGGTGCAGCTGCCTTTAATTTTATGCGCATGACTACAGGGGTGAATGTTGCAAACCATTATCCTCTAAATAATGGACTGCTGATGCAGGAAGGG